>NW_006399835.1:3640174-3642448 GCF_000299155.1 Elephantulus edwardii | reverse complement strand
CCATTTTACACACACACACACGCACATATATACATACATACACATACACACATATATTATATATTTATTATATATTATATATACATATATACATAGATATATATGCACACATACATATATCACATATATATAAATATATATCGAGAGAGAGAGAGAAAGAAAGAGAAAGAGAGAGAGAGATTCATGTTCTGAACTATCCTGAATCTTTTCTTTTATTTTCTGGTGTGCAGTGAGTTTAGTCTTTCCTGTGATAATATTAGGGAGCTCCAGTAGGCTAGTTTGGAAGCAGGAGTGGCATCCACTTCCTAAACAACACGCCTCCGGAAACTCTATGAACTTTGAAATGTGTTCATAGTTACAGAAAGGCTTCAGGCCTCTTGTTCGTAGGGTCACTGTGAGTTGTGCTTGACTCGAAAGCAATCAACAAGAGGGGACTAGTGGAGAAACTGTGTTGCAATACTGAAAGCACCTGGTGCTCTGTGGGTGAAGGATGGGTAATCTCTTCCCTTGTGTTTCACTGCCTCTGAAAATCTACCAGAAGATCAGCTGTGGGCCTGTTCTGACTCTATGGTACACACAACAACAACATTATAATATTAGATTAACATAAGATCTAATTTCCCATTTTTCTTTTTCCATATTTTTTATGATCTTCTCTTGTTCAGCAAGATACCTAGAAGCAGGGCAGGAGTAAGGCAGAAGCATAAAGTGCCACATATTAGGATCTAGTGAACTTTTTCTTTCTTTCTGTTCACAGTTATTTTGAAATCTGATCATTATCAGTCTTCAAGTTGTTCTGACAATGTTACTTTAGTGGAGCTTTTATCCCTTCTTGTATTTTTTATTAATTATTATTTTAGGCAGATAGAAAGGAAATCAAAGTGGCTATTGCCTTTGAGTTTCAAAAAAGTTGTATTTAATTTTTAACATTGTACCATATACAGTATTTCCACTTGTATCTGACTCATTTAAGTGAGGAAGAATTCCTGATGGCAAAGATTATTCAGAGGAACTGAATTATAAATCAGTCTTTAAACAACCCACCACCCACCATTACTGAGTTGATTCTGAGTCACAGCAGACTTGTAACAGAGAACAACTTTTCCAGACAGCTTTCAAGGCTGTTAATTCTTTAAGGAATGAAGACTACCTGATCTTCCTCCTGTGGAGTGACTGGTGGGTTCAAAACATCAACGTTTTGGTTAGTAACTGAATGCCTTAACCACAATATCACCAGAGAGGCTTCTCTTGCAACATAGACAAAGTTGAAAAGGCTTGAGAACTTGAATAAGTTAAGCTCACCAGTTCTCTCTGCAAAATGAAAATAGTAATTTGGACTGACCATTTGAAGAAACAAAATTCAAATAATGACAGACTAAAAAGAATGTTTTCTTCTACTCAAAATCTTTGGGACACAGTGGAAGCAGTGCTTAGCATGAAATTCGAAGACTTAATGCTATATTATATCATTGTTACACGTTTTGTTATGTTGACCTGTATGATTTCTATTATGTTGCCATTTGCACTTGGGATGCAAAAAGCATTGCCTAAAATGGCTTTACTTTTAGTTTGAATCAAGGTAGAAGCCAAGGTGTACGCACAGTAGTTAACAGTTAATAAAAAAGTAATGCCAGTTTCACTTAAGAATGTAACTGATGAAGAAATAAAATTTATGTTATTAAAACTTGAAAAAAAAGAATGTTTTCTTTTTCACCCATTACCTTTATTTGTTTGCTTCTGACTATTGCCTTCAGTCAGGCTCATAGCTGACCCTCCAACAGCATTTGTGAGGCTATAAATCACCTAAGAAGAGCTGCTGGTAGATTTAAACTTCCAGGAAGGTATGGCCTTCGGTTAGCCCAATTTCTTATGGACTGATTGTTTCATAGAGTAGATGGAAATAAGCATTGCATGTTAAGGTCCGTTACAGTCACTGACATGCAACAGAAGGTGACTTATTAATCCATGTGAGCTTGCAGTGGATTTGATTCAGAGCTGTAATTGTTCTTTTTTTATTTTTACATTTTTATGTTTTAAAATATTTTCATTTATTTATTTTTCATGTCAATGAACATCTACAGAGATTTTAGAATCCCATTCATTCATTGTTGCACCCTTCTCCCTGCCCATTCCCCCCCGTTTGCTCCTCTCCTTTAAAAGCAAAAGAAAAACTCCCCCATTGGTACACAATCCCCCCCTGCACCTCCCCTAACCCCATCCCCAACCTCAAATATAATCCACTCTGCAACCCTCATTGCATACTCCTACGATAAA
>NW_006399835.1:3613223-3639399 GCF_000299155.1 Elephantulus edwardii | reverse complement strand
AGATAAAAGTCCCTTATCTGACATGTCATTACCAAACACTTTTTCCCAGTCTGTGGCTTCCCTTTTTACCCTGTTAGAGAAGTTTCTGGATGCGCATAAGGATTTGATTCTTAGAAGGTCCCATTCATCTATTTTATCTTCTCCTGGCTGTAACTTTTTCAGAATACTGGGAAGACTCTTTATGTTGTAGATTAGGACTACTAAAGTTTTTCCAAGCTTTTCTTGAATGAAGTTTTTTTGATATCAAGGAGTCAGATGATTTTGATTGATTTCTTACTTTTGAATTCATTTTGCTCCTCGCACATATGCGATAGCATTATGAACAACTACATTCCCTTCAATTCGGATTTACCAGTTAAAGGAACTGATTGGAAGCCTCACTAAGATCTTTTGCTGTAGAGGGAATTGTAAATTCAGTTTGCATTCCGTAAAGTGTGCAATCCCTTAACAAGGATGTGGATTTTAAAATGTGTGCTTGAGCTTTAATCTGTGAAAATTCAGCATGGCTTGCATTCTCTGCTGAAAATGATTTACCAAAATGGTTTGCATGCTCCACATGTTTACACAGCTGGCTTCATGCAAAGTAGGGAACATTTTACAGATATGCAAAATGCTACCTGGGAAGTCTAAAATTCTGTTAATGAGTTGGTTGGAGAAGAGCAAATCAGGCAGAAATGTATTAGAAGTGAGAACTGGTGAGATTCTAGAAAGCTGTGATATTGCTATTAGGTAGCTAACAAAACAGTGTACAGTTTGAGGATCTGATAAGAATTATATCTATCTAATAGCTTCCAAGTTATGGTGTAGCACCAGTTTGTGTTGAAATGTTTCTGCAATATATTCAGTGATACATCTGTTCCTAAGTGTCATACTTCAAGACCCTGAAATGAAAGTAGGAACCAGTTTAGTCAAAGACTCACTGGACAGTCATTCATCACTAAGCAACATGCAGTAGGAAAAAGAAAAAGATTTTCTTAGCTGAGTCACAGAGGAGTTCACAGGTCAAGCACAGGGAGCAATTAAATGCAATGATTGACAGGTCCAAGCAGCCAAATGACCAATGTACCTGTAACTTGATATTCTAAAGCTCATAAAAGTGACATAACAAACAACTTGCCATCTTAAGAATATTTTACGAGGTAGTTGGATTCCAGGGAATTGTAGAAAGTTACAGCACAGACTCAGGAAACAGTGTTTTCTATTCCCATACCCAGCTTTGAGGCTTGATGGGCTCAAATTATCATTAATTGCTAGTTTCCCTTCATATTTAAATAGCATATTTCCTTCTGTCTTTATTTTTTTTCCTGTAATCATTTAATTTTTAAGGTAAAGCATTATTTCTTTTTTAAAGAAAAATGCATTTTTATTCTTCAGTTTCAAGTCAAACTTATGGGAAATAGATGGCAAAAGTGAAGGTGGTTTAAGAAAAATTACTTTGTCTGAAGCCTTCTTTATCAATTTAAGTATATTTAAAAATGTATTCTTATGAAAATAAGCCTTGATATCAATAGTTTGTTTTCAGATATAATATCCGTTAATTCACCTCTAAATGACATTTTTAGCTCAGTGCTTAGAGATGTAAACATAAATCGAATTAATAATATTCTGAGAAAATGTGTTTTAAGATGCTTATTAAAAGTAAAATACAATATCTTACTATCGAAAGGTGGTACAATTTAATTAATTATACTAGTATGGCTGTTTTGGGATATTGCATTATTTTAATGCATTCTGTTGTTCCCTGTTCCCCTTGAAGCATTTTAGAAAAAAGCAAGATGATTTTTTAGTAAAATATAATAATAAGTGCTACTTTTCTATGAAATGGGCCTGTAGTTACTGGAAATTAGTAAAGACTGGAGAAGGAAACAAGGAAAACAGTGGAAGAAAAACATTTTATAACTATAGTAACCATGACAGAATTTGTGAGAACCGTGTAAGGAAAGGTTTTCATCAGTTATTCATACAGTGGCTATACAATTCAATAGAATTTTAAAATGACATGTTTTGGATTGGTAGTTAACAATATCTGTTGAATGATGAATGCTGAAAATTTTGCATAAATTCAGTGTTTAGTCCTAGACTTAGAAATATGAAATGTACAAAGAACTGGAGTCAGAAAATCACAGGGGATGAACTCGCTCAGCATCATTCATATTCAAATCTTTGGACGGACACATGTTATCAATTCTTTCAGGTAAATGCTTTTTCATAGGATTCCAGAAGTAACTGGAAGTTCCAAGTGAGACTGGCTGAGGATAGGGCAGGGTATAGACCTATTGAACATAGAGTTGCTATGAGTCACAGGCAACTCGATAGCACATAATAATAACACAAATTTGTAAGTAACTTTAATTTTTTCCTATGGTGTTTCCAGGATTCTTTATTTGTATTTGGTTTTGGAAAGCTTGATTGTAATATGTCATAGTGATTTTCCTGTGGGGTTTAGCCTATTTGAGTTTTCTTGAATTTATTGAGAGTATATGTTCTGAACTTCCTTGAGTTTTCTCAAGTTTATTTCTAATGAATTTTCAAAAATTTAATCTGTAATTTTCTTTGTCTTTTCAGATTCTCCTAGCTAAAAGATTAACTGTTCGTTTTATGTTAATTATTGTTAGGAGTAAATATTGTTAAGGAGAGAGTATGCTATGTAGATGAATGAGAATATATGAATAGGGTATGTTAGGCTATTCAAAGGAATTGACTATCTACAATTATATAAAAGGATTGGCCAGTCTTAACAATCTACAAGAGGGTTGGCTAGTCTCACCAATAAATTGAACAGATCTAGCCACAGAAAGCTATCTTCCCCCACTAGTGAAGAGGAAGAGACCTCATTACCACCAGCAAAGAAATCTCACCTCCAGAAAAAGAGCAGCCATGGTTGAAATAGAGACCTGATGTATGATGAGACCTGAAGGGTGGAAGGACAGGCCAATATTGACAGGATGGAGAAGTTTGTTGAATAGTTCAACTAAGAGTCAATATTGGCTGGACTTGGAACTCTGTTGGACAGTTTGGGAGGAGGAAAGCCAATATTGGCAGAATTCAAAACTTGGGAACTATGTTTTGGCCTGAAGGCTCGAGGGTAAAGGATAAGATGTCTACATGCACATTTTGGGAGTTGTATTGACTGTATTCTTTTATCATTCTGGATAATGACCTTTTGACTTCCCCAATAAGGTTATGTGTGATGTGAAAGATACTGAATTGGATTTTGGACCCAGAAAAACAGTACAATTGGTGTATAGATGATTAGAAAGAGGTATGGGAGCATGAGGAGCATGTCTGACCTCATGGTAATTTGTTTTGTGTTATTGAGGGTATTGACAGTGTCAGTTTCCCTTTCTGAAGTTGGTGAAGGTCAGATATGACCATCCTAACATGGCTCTTGCTTTTTTTTTTCTCTTGCTCTTTTTACAGCATGCTTTTAGCAAGTTTCCCCTCCCCTTTCTTTAGGTTAATCATCATCATTATCATTAAAGAGTCAGAGTGAGTATCTTACTTTGCTTGTTTGGTAATTTCAGAATGTTAAAAAACTATCTGCTCGTAAGTAAGACAGAGGATGGGAATGTGCGTACATATTTGTAATCACCATTTGTGTAGCGCAGATGGGAGACGGTTGAGCTTGTGTTGGCAGTAATATTGTTGATTAAATGATGCAGAAGTGCATAGTGGGCTTGTCAAGTAGTTGAAGATCTAGGTAGGAGTTGTCAGTCTTGCTTGGAAGTGTGAAAACAGTTTACAGTCTCAATTAAAAAAAAACCCCACAAATCAGCTAACAAAACAAAAGAGGCAACACGAGTACCAACAGCACACAATAACACAAAAGAAAATGTTTAAAAAACCCAATAAAAACAGATAGATATTGTTTTTGTGTGCTGTAAAGTCTAAACCCAGCCATAGATGACCCTCCAGTGAGTTTTCAGAGGCAGTTAATCACACGGTAGGAGATTGCCCATCTTTCTGAGGAGCAGGTTGGGGATTTGAACCATGTGCTTTCATGATTGTCATCCAGCTTCTTACCCTAAGCCACCAGAGATAGATGATAGATAGATAGATAGATAGATAGATAGATAGATAGATAGATAGAAAGATGATAGATGGATAGATAGATAATGTATAGACAAATATAGGTACAGATATTTTGTTTGATGCTATCAAGTACAACTCATAACAATCCTGTGAACACAGATATGAACCCTGTCCTCATCATATCTGATCTACCACAACCCACTACAGTAGTCACTATGTCAGTCCATCTCAGTGAGGGTTTGTCTCTTTCACCAACTTTCCATCTTTGCAAGGTTGATGTCCCTCTCCAACAAATAACCTCTCTTAGAAACATGCCCAAAGTATGTGAGAAGATGCTTTATCTTTCTTGCCTCCAAGAATACTAGCAGGGCAGGGAAAATGGATAGAGTGGATGTCAACCTAGACGAGGCTGGTGCCTGGCTGCCTCATCCGGACTGTAATTCCTTTCTACTGGTGCAGAGCATTTAGTCCTGTAAGTGGACTCTGTAACTTGAGAATTAAATGAGCAGTTTCTAGTCTCAGTGGAAAAAGTTTATACAGAGTAAATAAGAACTTTGAACCTGAAGAAAGTTGTTGCTGCCACAAAAAGTGGATAAAATCAGGGTACATAGTCTGACTGTGTCAAAAGTCAACTCAACTCGATGGCACCTAGCAAAAATATGACCGTGTATTCTTTGGATATCCAATGAGGTAGAAAGTGTGTTTCTTCAAATGAGTGCATAGTGTGTACTTGGTATATAATTCACGTCAAGCACACCAGGAGCCCATGTGCCACCATCTGCCAAATGAGTTTGCGGAGGGGATGATCATTCCTCCAGTCAATAAGAAGATGTGTGAGCAAAATGGTGAAATCTCACTTTTAGGTAACTAGCCATCAGTGTGAGCAAATGTGTAGTACTTTGTGGTGACAGTCCATTGTCAGGTTGCAAATCCAATCTGTTTTTAAAAAATCAAAATATCTTCATTGTGGCAGGCCAATTCACAAGTCAATGTTGTTTCTTTCTATTGGCTACTTCAATGATTTTTTTCCCCCTCTAGGCTGTTCCTGATCTGCTTCTTGCCCTTTGGTTTGAAGCCCAGAGTTCCAGAGTTTTTTCTATTAGTTTCCCTTACTTTCTTCTCTCTTTATTGCAAAAGATTTGGACAGCTCTTCTGCATATATTGGAGCTCTGGTGGCCTAGTGGCTAAATAGTTGAACTGCTCATCCAAAAGCAAGCAGTTGGAATCCACCAGATGTCCTGCAGGAGAAAAAAATAGACAATCTCCTCTACATGTTATTTATTGCCTCTGATAATTTGCTGGAGGTCAGCAGCAACAGACCTATTTTAGAATACACATTCACAAAGTTTTTCTGTTTGTGGAATGGTCTTTATTTGTATTTTTCAGACCCTTGTTAGTGTAATGAGCTAAACAGTGGACTGTTAAGTGTCAAAAATTTTAGCCACTTCAAAGGAGAAAGATGAGGCAGTCAGCTTCCATAAAAACACATAACCTTAGAAACCGTAAAGGACATTTCTGCTTCATCCTATAGTGCTACTTCCAATCAGAATCATCGACTCAATGGCACTGAGTGTTTGGTTTCTTGATTATTTTTTTTGAACTTTTAAAAATTAGTTTCTTTTTTATGGAGATCCCCTCCTTTCCTTCATTGACATTACGTTTCATACAATCATCCCTATGTTTTATGTTTTGTTCTATGAAATTAATCACCATTGGACTATGCCCTCTCTTTTTGGGTCCCCACTGGATCTTTACCAATATATTACCTTTTTATTTTTTTTAAATATAAAATTTGTTTCATACTGGTTTACTTCCAAGCTTTTCCTCAGTTTAAAGCTGAACATAAAAATTCCATATGACCCAGTTATTCCACTGCTTGAAATATACCCTGAGAAAATGAGAACTGAGGCACAAATGGAGACTTGTATACCCAATGTTCATAGCGGTGTTATTCACCATCACAGGAACACGGAAACAGCCCAAATGCCCAACCACAATTGAATGGATTGAGAAATTATGGTACATTCATGTGACGGAACACTATGCAACAAGCAAGAGCAATGATTTTGTACCTTATTACCTAACCTGGGAGGGACTAGAGAGCATTATGCTAAGTGAACTAACTCAGTCCCACAAGGAAAAATACTGTATAAGACCATTATTGTAGAAATAAATAACTAGTAATATGTGTCTGAGAATCTAACGGGGGCGGGGGGGAAGGTGGGATCAGAAAGGTGATGATGGGTGGGAGTTGAGGGAAGGTTAATCACATTGCTATTGTTGTTAGATGCCATCAAGCTGAGCACAACACATAGCAACTCTATGAACAAAAGATCTGACCTTGTTCTAGCCTGTGCCATCCTCATACTTCCTGACATACAAGAGTGCAGTGCAGCAGTCACCATGTCAGTTCTCCTGGTTGAGGGTATTCCTCTCTTTAGTCAAACTTCACACTTCCCAGCATTGTATCCTTCTATAAGGAATAGCACCTCCTCGCAACCTATCCAAAGTATGTAATGAAAAGCCTTGTCATTCTTGCCTCAAAAAAGTGCTCCAGCTGCACCATCTACAGGACATATCTGTTCATTCTTTTGGCCTCCATGGGATGTTTGAAAAATTCCCCAACACCACAGCTCAAAGACATCAATTCATTTCTGTTTTCCTTAACATTGTCCAAGTCTTGGATGTGTAGCTAATAATCAGAAAGACTATGGATTGAATCAAATGCACCTTAGTCCTCAAACTGACATCACTAACCTTCAATGATTTGGAAAGGTCCCTAACTGTAGATTTTCCCAGTGAAATGTGTCTCCTTATTTCCTGAGTGCTTGTGTCAAGAATGTTAATTGTGGATCAAAGCAAAATGAAGCTGTTAACAGTTTCAATCTTCTCTCCAGCCATCATCACACTATCTATTGGTCCAGTGGTAAGAATCTTTTTTTTTTTTATATTGAGATGTAATCCATACTGAAGGCTGCATTCCTTCATCTTCTGCAACAAGTACCTTAAGTCTTCCTCACTTTTAGCAAGTAAGATGGTGCCACCTGCAGAACATAGGTTACTGATAAGTCTACTTCCAATCCTGATTCCACACTCCTCTTCAGAGTGTCCAGCTTCTTGGATTATTTGCTCAGCATATAGATTGAACAGGTATGGAGAAAGAATACAAACCTGACATACTTTTTTTCTCAATTCCAAACCATACAGTGCTCCCCTACTAATTCACACAGCAACCTCCTGATTTGAAGGTCAAATCTAAAGAAAAACATGTTAAAGTGAAATAGTTGAACAGACGATTTCAAAGGGCAGTTTAGAGGACAAAGCAAAGTATAATAAAGGAATGTGCAGATAGCTGGAATTGGAGAATAAAAAGGGAAGAACTCGCTCTGCATTTCTCAAGCTGAAAGAACTGAAAAACAAATTTAAGCCTCATGTCACAATATCAAAAGCTGCTATGGGAAATATAGTGAATGACTCAGAAAGCATCAAAAGAAGATGGAGGGAATACAGAGGCACTGTAAGAAAGAATTGATTGACACTGAAAAATTTCAGGAAGTACCATATGAACAGGAGCCAGTAGTAATGAAGGAGGAAACAGAGGTTGCATTAAAGGCATTGGCAAAAAATAAGGTCCCAGGAATTGATGATATACCAACTGACTAGTTTCAATTAACAGATGCAGCCTTGGATGCACTCACTGGTATGCCAGAAAATTTGGAGGAAGGTTGTCTGGCCAATAGATTGGAAGAGGTCCATATTTGTTCCCATTCCCAAGATGAGTGATACAACTGAATGTGGAAATTATTGAACAGCATCATTGTTATCACCTACAAGCAAAATACTGCTGAAGATCTTTAATAAATGGCTGTTACAGTATACAGATAAGAAACTGACAGAAGTTCAAGCAGGATTTAGAAGAGACTGTGGCACCAGAGACATCATTTCTGATGTGAGATGGATCCTGGCTGAAATGAAGGAATACCAGAAGAATATATATTTGTGCTTCATTAACTACCCAAAGGTGTTTGACTATATAGATCATGAAAAGTTGTGGCTGACATTGAGAAGAATGGGAATCCCAGATCATATGATTGTGGTCGTGCAGAACCTATACCTAGATCCAGAGGGTATTCATAGGTTCACACAGTTTGATGGGTAGATGGATGGTTGGCTTAAAAAAAATGGAATAGGTTTGGTTTCTTAATTTCTCAATTTCTTAATAAATATTTTGTGTTAAAGATGTCAAAAGGAGGCTCGGGTGCCTGGCGAAGGAGACCGAAGGAGGCGGGTCAGGTTGGTGCGGCAGGACGGCAGCGCGCTGGTCCTGAGGGGCTCCGGGTGGCGGAGTTCCAGGTCTGAGGGTCTCCGAAGTCCAGGCAGCCTCTGCAGGGAGCTGAGGCGGAGGCTGGGAGGTGACACCGCCACTTCCAGCAGCCGCGCCTGGAGTAAGGCAAAGGAGAATTAAAGAAGTAGATAATCTTGATACTATAAAAGAAGAGTGGGTTTGTGAAACAGGATCTAACAATCCACCTGTTAGTGATACTCGACAAAGGAATTGTGACTATTTTGTTGATAGCCTTTTTGAGGACGCTCAGAAGGTTGCTTCCAAATGCTTGTCACCTACTGAAAAGAAGAACCAGGCAGATATAAGTATAAAATTATGGAAAATGGATTCATAGTCAATGATGACTTCAGAAATTATTCTGATGGTGCAAGCCAACAGTTTCTGAACTCCACCAAAGGGAGGAATTTCCTTTAAAATTACAGGGGAAAGATGATAAAGAGGAAGTGGATGTTAAAGTTGAAGATAAGAAAAATGAAGTTTGTATGTCAACCAAGCCTGTTTTCCAGCCCTTCTCGGGAGTGGGTCACAGACTGGGAAGTGCTACACCAAAAATTGTTTCTAAAATAAAGAGTATTGGGGTTGAGAATAAAAACAACCTGTGTACTGTCCCATTAAACAATAAAAACAACCGGTGTACTGTCCCATTAAACAATCTGGAACCGATTACTAACGTACAGATCTGGTTGGCCAATGGGAAAAGGATCATCCAGAAATTTAACATTTCTCACAGGGTGAGCCACGTCTAAGATTTCATCAAAAGATACCAAGGATCTCAAAGAAGTCCTCCTTTTTCTTTGGCAACAGCGCTTCCCTTCCTCAGATTTTTAGATGAGACACTCACTCTGGAAGAAGCTCATTTACAGAATGCTGTGATCATTCAAAGACTCCAAAAAAACAGCTGAGCCTTTTAGAGAACTTTGATAGCATTGGGTTTTGGTAGAGTAAGTGGATTATTTGGAGAAATGGTGGTTATAAATGGACATATGAATAAAAGTGAAGGAAAAGAGTAGTCAAATTCACTGGACTTTTGGTTCAAGAACTATTTAACTTTCACATTTTTCAGTAAGTATATGTCAGTGAAGCACAATGTTACTAGAAACTATATTCAGTGCACTTTTTTCCAAAAGGGTGCTCAGAGATAATATACCTATTTTGAAATACCAACTAATCAGCATAAGGTATATTACAATAGTTCTAACATAAAGATCTTAATGTGGTATAAATTAGCAAGTATGTTCATTAAAAGCAGTGTTTAATTACCTTTCCAAATGGAAGTGATTTACTGAAATAAACGGTCAGTGTCTCATACTAAAAAGATAATGATAAATTAGAAAATAACAAAACCACAAAATACCACAAACTATTAATTGCAAGATAATTGTCTTCTAAGAAACATGTTTGAACAGAGCCCCACCTTAACCTCAGAATGTTCTCAATTTTCATTCTTTGTGATCAAGATTCAAAATACTGAATTGATGACAGTACCAAAGATGCATTTTAATTTCATAATAAAATTTTATAGTTTAGTATGATATTACAATTAAAAAAAAGATGTCAAAAGGGATTGAAGTCGCATATATATTTTATTGCCATATGATAAGAGTACTTAAGTACAGAGTCACTGTATCAAAAATAACTGGGTGACAAAGAAGAATTTAATGAAACAACATATGATCAGAGGCAATGGTTATGAAAGAGGAAGTTTGAGCTATTCTGAGGGAATTGGTAAAAACAAAGCCCCAGGAATTGATAGACTATTGCTTGATAGAATTTTTAAAAAAGACACTTCCCTGGACATGTTCACCAGGTTGTGCCAAGAAATCTGGAGGAAAACTCCCTGATCAACTGACTTGGAGAGAGCCATATTTATTACTACCCTCTAAAATTACTTCATAATTACTTGTCATGTACCAGAGAGCTGGACAATTACTTCAGATAACAGAAGCGAATTGATGCCTTTGAATTGTGGTGCTGCAGAAGAGTATTGAACATACCATGCACTGTCTAGAGAACAAACAGTTCTGTCTGGAAGAAAGTAAAACCAAATTTCTCCTTGGATACAAGGATTTTGAAACTCCGTCTCACATACATTAGGCATATATGGCCAGGACAGACCTGTCCTTGGAGAAGGAGGACATTATTCTTGGAAAGGTGGAGGGACAACATAGGAGGGGAAGACTCCACATGAGATGGATTGACACAGTAACTAAAGCAATGGGGATGGATGTGCTAGAGTCCATGAGACTGGCTCAGAACAGATTAGGGTCCATAACTATTTTACATAGTATCGTTATGAGTCACAGGTCACTCAATGGCACATAACAACAACAACAACAATATATACGTCACTCATTCTTTGCTGAATGTGAACTGGCTCTTGACTGACCATCTAGTAAATATTTAGAGGGTGTAAAATATATGTTGTTGTTGCGAGTTATAGCTGACTCATAGTGACCCTATGAATGAAAGTCCTAAACACTTGCATGACTTTCATCCTTTCTCTAGGTTCACGGGGTTTCTGGAAACAAGCTGTTTACTGAAGTGGATGCCACTCCTGCCTCCAAGCTTGTTTTAATCGGGGAGCTCCACCAAACACTGTCCACCATGGGTAACCATTATCACATTTGAAACACCAGTGTCGTCACAGTGTTCAGCTACACAGCAACCACAAGTTACCTCTGTACGACAAGGGAACACACATTCTATATGACCTAGAAGAATGTTTGTCCACACACAATTAAAAACAGGCCATAGGACCACAGATTAGAGTCAAACACTTTTGGCTTGATGAGATTTTTCATCTTTCTTCTACACAATAGCTGGTTTATTCAAACTACCTAACTTTGTATTGTAGCTAATGTTAGATGGATCTTAGCTGAAAGCAGAGAATACCAGAGGAATGCCTATCTGTGTTGCATTGATTATGGAAAGGCATTTGACTGTGTGGATCATAACAAACTGTGGCTGACTCAGAGAAGAATGGGAATACCAGAACACTTGATCATGCTAATGAGAAACCTATATTTGGACCAAGAGGCAGTCGTTAGAACAGAGCAAGGAAATACTGCATGGTTCAAAATTGGGAAGGGTGTATGCCAGGGATGTGTCCTGTCTCCATTCCTTTTCAACCTGTATGCAGAACAGACCATCCAGGAGGCTGGGCTCTATGAGGAGAAATGTGGAAAATGACTAGGGAGGATAGAAGGAGAATTGATGCCTTTGAGCTCCATTGCTTGAGAAGAGTATTGTGGGTACCATGGACTGCTAAGAAAACAAACAGATTCATCCCGTGGAGGGTTAAACTGGGCTGCTTCTTGGAGGCAAAGATCCTGAGGCTTCATCTGACCTCTTCGGACGTGTAAAGAGGGACAGGTCCTTAGAGAGGGACATCATGCTTGGTAGGGTGGAGGGACAGCACAGGAGGGGAAGACCATATATGAGGTGGATTGATTCAGTGACTGGGGTAATCGAGATGGATGTATCGGAGATTGGCACAGGGCAGAGCAGAGTTTAGGGCAGTTGTACATAGGGTTGCTATGAGTCACAAGCAACTTGACGGCACATAACAACAACCACAACAACAACCTGCCTTTGAATTGGCAGAACAACTCCTTACCCATTATGCCTCCAGAAAAGTAAGTTTAGCTTAAATGATTTTTAAAAAGAAGATCAAATGTCTTAAAATCAAGACGCTATAAATCAAGACAGGGTGATATTGGTATTGTGATAAACAGATCTGTGAAGTAAGTAGAAACAAATCCACACTCATGCTATTATTTTCAAAGATTCAAAAGTAATTTAATGGTGAAAGGATACTTTTTATTCAATAAATGGTAGCAAAATTTCTCAAATATGTGTGAAGGCTATTCAAACAGATCACAGATCTGAATATACAAAATAAGATTATAAAGAAAATAAGAAATCTTATGACCTAGATATAGGTCAAGAATATAAACTTTTTCCTCTCCTGTTCATGCAAAAAAATTAAAATTGGTTGTCTGACTTTTTAAAATAAAAAAAAATCCAAGATTTGATTAAAATTACAATGAAGCTATAATTTGGTAAGAATTGACATTTTAATGATAATGAGTTTTCCAATTCATAAACATGATAAACATCTTATTTAGTGATCCTATTTTTAAATTTTCTCTGTAGGGTTTCATAATATTTAATATATTTCATGAATTTTCTGATTCAACTTTAAAAATTTAATATTTTATGGTATGAACATTAATTTTAATATCAAATTGCAATTGTTAATTGCCATATGATGAGAGTACTTTTAATTTTGAATCACTGCTACATTCACTATTAGCTATAAGTTTTTTATATAGTCATTTCCTACAGCAATTTTTGTTGTTGTTGTTGGTTTTCTTTTTTCCCTTCTTAGATGTGATCTGGGGCTGTGTCTTTTCATTTGGCAAGCAAAGCAAACAAACACATTACCTCAAAGACCTTGTATCAGCTTGGACTAGGGCATCGTACAGTGCCCATCTTCCACCAGGCTTTCAGCTGTGTGCTCTCAGCCGTTGCTAACCGCCTGAAATATTTATAGTTTTACAGCAGATTTTTTATGATGTATATGCTCCCACAGGCCTTGGTGGGTAGCATGCCTTATGAATTTATTGAATTTCAAAACAGATTTATATATTTCCTTTTGGCTATGCTTTATTGGGCATTTACTCCAACACTGACACATAGAAGATGGTACCCTGTCTGGAGGGTAACTTGCCAATCACTGCACACTAACGAGTGAAGTGAGAAACAGCAATGCATTTCAAGTTGAACAGAAATTGTCCTCTAACAAGTGCTTTTTTTTTTACAACTGAGAAGACTACTGAATGCTTGTTTTATGAGTAGAATGTGCTTATAAATGAAACACTTGACTAATGTCACCTTGCAAAAAGAGACAGTGACTCACAATCCATGCCTTATATGTAGAAAAAGAATCAAACACACAGTTAAATTAGAATATGTTGTAGACATTTTTAACTACACCGAAATCTATGCAATAATTTTCAGAAGCCCTTGTCTTCACTCCAACTCATAATTGCAAGTAATCTCAAAATTCACTGCTGTGCAATTAGTTGTTCTGGTTCATGAAGACCATTCATCAGGTTTGAGTCTAAATCTTTATCAGAGGACTGCCTTTTTTTTTTTCCGGTCTGCACAGGACATTGGTAGATTCAAAACACTGCATCTTGTGGTTAGCAACCCAACTCATAATGTAGTGTGGTTCTAGAATTCCATGTCTGTGCCTCTGTGTGTGTGTTTCTGTGTTGGTGTCAGGAAAGGCTGAGTCACCTTGGATACATAGTAATCCCATGCACAACAATACAAAACGTTGCCTGGACCTGTGTCATCTCACAGCTCTGCTCTGTTTATGCCTGTTCCTCTAGTCACTTCATCAATCCACCTTGTTGAAGGTCTTTCATTACTTAGTTGTTTTATATGCTGTTGAGTTGGAAGTGACCCATAGCAGACCCTTCAGCAGGTTTTCAGAGGCAGTAAATCTCTGCCCATTTTTAACCCATGGAGCAGCTGGTAGATTCCAACTACAGGGTTCTGGGATTGCAGTCCAGTTCCTTACCACTAGGCTACCAGAACTTCCTGTTGTTGTTGTTGTTGTGTATCCTGGAGTGAAAAATGACCCACAGTTGACTCTCTGTCAGCTTTTCAGAGGCAATTACTCTTAAGGGAGAAGATTACCCATATTTCTCCCAGAGCATCTGGTGGTCTTGAAACATGTCTTCCGGATTGTAGCACAGCTTCTTGCCACTGGCCACCAGAGGCCCCTACCAGAGCTTCCTACTGATCCTTTATTTTTCCAAATATGACTTCCTTTTTCAAAGATTGGATTCTTTTGTCATTGAACACCTACACAAGAATATATAACAATTGAAAATATTATGACTTGGATCAGATTAAATTTAGTTTTTAAAATAATATTTTTGCTCCTTAGTACTTTATAGAGGTCCTTGGTAGCAGACTTACCCAAATCAATAAGCCATTTAACTTTTCTTTTTAACTTTTTAAAACTTTTACTGTGACCTGAATGAAAAATTATAGACCAAGTTCACTTTCTATTAAGTAATTCATACACATTTTGCTTTGTGACATTATTGATTCAACTGCCAGTATTTTTTATGTAAAATGTGGTATTGGTTTGTATGTGATAACTCATATACATCATGACTGTACATGTACTTTGTCCTTTACACAATCCATAAACATCATATTTTATATAATTAATTACCATTGTTTTATGACTACTAACACCTTATCTTTTCAAGTCTCCATCAGACCTTTCCCATTCCTTCACACACACTTCCACTAACATCTGCTATCCTAATGATTTTCCCCTTTTCCCTTTTTCTATCCCACAGCTTTCCTTCTCTTTAAACATTTAAACATTTACACAAAGCTTCTCTGTTATCCTCTTATTTTCACAAAATGGCCTTATTGCAAAATGTGCCCTGCTGTGACTGAGATATTTCACTCAGGATAACATTCCTTAGACTCTCCTAAATTATATAGTACTATAGGAAATCATAGTGCTGCATGGTATTCCATTGTATGAATATACCTCAGTTTGTCAATCTGTTAGTTTGTTGGTGGGTATTTGGTCTGTTTCAATTTTCTTGCTACTGTGATTAACACTACTATGAACATAGGTGTACATATTGCCATTTGTGTGTCAGTTCTGATTTCCTTGGGATATATTTCTAGCAGTGGAACAGGTGAGTCACATGGAATTCCTACATTCAGCATTTTGAACAAAGAACAAACTGTCTTCCAGAGCTGTTATAAACTTTAGTTATGAGATCCTTGTCTAAAAAGTCATTGCCAAATTACTTTTTTCTAAGTCTATGGGCTTTGTTTTCACACTGCTAGAGGATGTTTTTTTATGTACACAGAGATTTGATTATAAGAATGTCACATTGTCAATTTTATCTTCTTCTGGTTTAACATAATTGGCTATTTGTGCCAGAGATCAGGGATTCCAATTTTGTTCCTATTTTGTCTCTTTTGATCTTTATGCTTTTAGGTTTTACTCTTAGGTCTCTGATCCACCTTGAGTTTGTTTTTGTGCACTGGGTGAATTGGGTGAGATATAGATGCTATTCTAGTTTCTAGTTTTCTACAGGCAAATGTCCAGTTTTACCAGCATCATTTGTTACAGAAGCTGTTGTTTTCCCTTTCAACTATTTTTTTTTACCTTGTCAAATATTAGTTGACCTTAGGCTGATTCCTGGATTCTTGATTCTATTCCACTGATCTGTATGTTTGCTTTTTGTACCAGTACTATAATTACTATGGTTGCATAGTAGGTTTTGAGATCAGAGAGTGAAATGTAGCCAACTTCATTTTTGTTTTTCAGAACAGCTTTGCTTATTCTGTATATACTTCCTTTCCAAATGAAACAAAAAATGCCCTTTATAATTCCTTGAAGAATTTAGTATCTGTATTGGGGTGCCCTTGAATCTGTACCTTGCTTTTGGTATGAATGTCATTGTCTCAGTTTTCAGTCTTTCTATCCATGAACAAGGACTCTTTTCCCTTCTAATTAAGTCTTTCTTGTTTCTTGCAGTAGTGTTTTGTAGATCTGAACCTTGCCCACCCTGTACCATCCTCAAAATCTCTAACACACTTCCAGCCCATAGCTGCAATTACTGAGACATTTGCTTGGTTGAGAATATTCATCTTCTTTGCCTTCCATCCACCTTTTTAAGCGTACTTTCTTTCTCCAAGTAATAATTTTTCCTAGCAAAGTGCCCAAACAATGTGAGATGAATTTCTGTCATTTTTGCTTCCAAAAAGCGTTCTGACTGTACCTTTTCTAAGACATTATCGGTTTATTCTTTTGGCAGTCCATGGGATATTCATCTTCTTCTCCAATACCACAGTTCAAAGGCATTAATATTTCTTTCTCATGCTTATTTATTGTGATTGAAAATACCAATATCTAACATCATTGCTCCTCAATAATATGGAGAGGTCTCTGACTGAAGACGTCCTCAATGCATAACATCTACTGATCTCCTGACTTCTGTCATCAAGTGTATTTTTTATGGATCTAAGTAAGATGACACCATTGATAGTTTAAATTTTTTCTTCATCAATAATGATGTTGTCTAGGATTTTGAAGCTCTGTCTCACATACGTTGGGCACATGACCAGGAGGGACTGGTATTTCAAGAAGGACATCATGCTCAGAAGGGTGAAGAGACAGTGCATGAGAGGAAGACTCCAGATGAGATGGATTGGTACAGTAACTGGGGCAGTGGTGTATGATGTTTTAGAATGAGTGAGACTGGCTCAAGACAGAGTAGGTTTTAGAGCTGCCATACATAGGTTCGCTATGAGTCACAGGCATATGACAGCATATAGCAAATCATTTCAGTGGTGAGAATTTTGTTTCTTTGACATTGAGATGCAATCCCTATTGAAGTCTGCAGTGAAAGATCTTCTACAGCAAGTGCTTCAAATCCTCCTAATTTTCAGCAAGCAATTTTGTGTCATCTTCATACCAAAGGTTATTCGTGAGTCTTCCTTCAATCCTGATGCCACATTTTTCTTCATAGATAGCCTTCACCTTCTCAAACAATTTGCTCAGCATACAGATTGAATAAGTACAGAAAAAGGATACAACCCTGAAGCACACACACTTCTTAATTTTAAACCCTGTAGTGTCCCCTTGTTCTGTTCACATAATAGCTTCTTTTTATTGTTGTTGTTAAGTGTCATCAAGTCACCTGTTATTTATACTGACCCTATGTACAACAGGTCTGAACCATGCTCTATCTTAAGCCAATTTCTTTGTCTCTGACCTAATTTTCCAGTCACTGAATCAGTCCATCTCATCCAGTATCTTCCTCTCTTGTGCTATCCTTCCAAGCATAATATCTATCTCTAAGGACTGGTCCCTCATAGCAACATGCCCAAAGTATGTAAGATGTAGATCCAAAATCCTTTCCTCCAGGAAGTTGCCTCGTTCCATCTTCTCTAGCATAGACTTGACTGTTTCCTTAGCAGTCATTGTATATTCAAAACTGATTTCCAATATCACAACTCAAAGGCCAATATTGATTCTTCTTCTCGCATCCTTAACCATTGTGCAGTTCACTGTGCAAGTAATTACAAAGACCATGAGCTGGATCAGATGTACCTTAGTCTCCAGCCTGACACCATTGCTCCTTAGTACTCTTGAGAGGTCCCAGACAGCTTATTATATATATTATGACTGGAAGAGATCTGTATTTGTTCTCATTTCAAATAAAGATGACCCAATAGTGTGTGAAAACTATAGAACAATATCATTGATTTTACATGCAAGCAAGATTCTGCTGAAGATTATCCAAAAACAACTGGAACAACACATCAGCAAAGAACTGTCAGACGTCCAGGCTGGGTTTTGAAGGAGTCATGGTACTAGGGAGACTGTAGCTAATGTTAGATGGATCTTGGCTGAAAGCAGGGAGTACCAGAGGAATGTCTATCTGTGCTTCATTGATTACGCAAAGGCATTTGACTGTGTGGATCATAATAATCTGCGGCTGACTCTGAGAAGAATGGGAATCCCAGAACACTTGATTGTGCTAATGCAAAACCTATACTTGGACCAAGAAGCAGTCATCAGAACAGAGCAGGGAAACACTGCATGGTTCAAAATTGAGAAGGGTATACGCCAGGGATGTGTCCTGTCTCCATACCTTTTCAAACTGTATGCAGAACAGATCATCCGGGAGGCTGGGCTCTATGAGGAGAAATGAGGCATCAGGATTGGTGGAAGATCTATCAACAATCTGTGTTATGCAGATGAAATAACCCTGCTTGCTGAAACTGAGGAGGACCTAAAGTGCTTGCTGCAGAGGGTCAAGGACTGCAGCCTTCAATATGGATTGAGGCTCGATATCAAAAAGACAAAGATTCTCACCACTGGGCCAATCGGCAGCATCAGGATGGATGATGAAGAGATTGAGATTGTTCACAGCTTTAGATTGCTTGGTTCCACAATCGACACTCTTGGCACCAGCAGCCAGGAACTTAAAAGATGTATTGTGATGGGAAAGACCGTGGCCTGTATCAGGCACACCTTAGTCTCCAGAGTGACACCATGGTTCTTCAGCACTTTGGAGGGGTCCCTAACAGCACACTTTTCCATCACAATTGATCTTTTAATTTCCTGGCAGCTGGTGCCAAGAGTGTTGACTGTGGAGCCAAGCAAACTAAAGCTGTGAACAATCTCAATCTCTTTGCCATCCATCCTGATGCTGCCAATTGGTCCAGTGGTGAGAAACTTTGTTTTCTTGATATTGAGCCTCAATTCATATTGAAGGTTTCAGCCCTTGACCCTTCATTGTGATCAAGAGGGATTTCTAACAGGTATGCAAGGTTGGGTCAAGATAAGAATAATAAGCAACTTAATTTGTCACATTAACAAAACAAAGAACGAGAACCACATGGTCTTGTCAATTGATGTAGAAAAGGCCTTCAACAAAATCCAATACTCCTTCCTAATTAAAACATTCAACAAAATAGGAGTAGAAGGCAACTCTGAGTACAGGCTTTGAGTCTTGCAACAAATATTGGACCAAGTCATTGATAGAAAAATGTGCAGGGCCTGGGGTAGGTGGTGGCATGTCTGACCTTGTAGCTATTTTGGTGCTATGTATGTTATTGATAGGGACAGATCTCCTTTCTGAAGCAGGTAGCAGTCAGTCTCAGCTATCCTGGCATTGCATCTTCTCATTTTACAGCATCAAACACCTGTTTCCAATATGGTGAAAAGAAAACCTACTGGAGGAAAAACATTAGACAATGCTATCTCAGACAAGAGATCTCATTACTAAAGTTTACAAATATTATTGGGCTTCTACAAGAAAAAGACTGATAATCCAATTACAAAATGGGCAAAAGACACGGGAAGACTTTTCACACAGGAAGTCATTCCTATGGCTAACAGACATATGAAGAAATGTACAAAAGCACTAACAATCGGAGATATGATAAGCTATGAGGAGATACCATCGCACTCCAGTAGCAGTGACAATGTTTAACATGAAAGCAACCTACAAATGTTGGAGAGGATCTGATTTTGAAATGGTACAACCACTCTGGAAGGCAGTTTAGCATTTCCTCAGAAAGCTAAACACGGAAATTCCATATAACCCAACTATTCCACTGTGAGGAATAAACCCCAAGAAAAATAGAACTGAGAGACAATCTACATTAATGTTCATTGCAGCATTATTCACAATAGCAAGAAAATAGAAACATCCAAATTTTCATCAACAAATGAATGGATTGAGAAATTGTGGTACATTCCCATGATGAAATACTATATGGCACTCAGGAACTAGGATTTAGAAAAATACTATATAACATAAGAGAAAATGAGAGCATTCGTCTGAGTGAACTAATGCAGTCTCATAAGGACAAGTAATACAAAAGACCGTTTGTTAAAATGGAGGGCTAACTATTACCATGTTTATAAAAGTCCAAAGGGGGAAGGAAGGTGAGTGGGCAAGGGTTTGAGGGTGAGGCATAGAGGAAATCTCAATGTCACAGAGTTTGATAGGCAAAAGGAGAGGGTAAAGGAATTAGGAAAGAAGCATTTAAAAGATGATTTAAGGTTATTTAAAAGATGGGCTACTAGTAGGCATAGCTTGATGGTGATTAATTTTATAAAAAGCAGTATATGGTAATGACCATAAGAAATACAATGTAAATTAAGGAATGTATGAAACACAATGTGTATGAAGGAAGCACAGTGTATATGGATTTTGTATGCAAAGCAATGTCTATTTTTTTAAAGGGAAAACCCCTAAACAAACCTCCTCTATAGCTGTCAGATTTGTAAGGAAAGGCAACATGCTTAAATTTGTCATTCTAGAAGAACACAAGGAAGGAAAGAAAAGTTTTATGTGTTGCAAGAGGGGAAAAAAAAAGGAGCTAAAACCACTATGGAAATGATCATAAGAAACACAATGTGAATGAAGAAATGACCTCCTCAGTAATTTGGAAAAGTTTCTGAACTTAGACAACTACTGAATAATTCATCATTCCAAGCTAAAACAGAGTAGAGAATAGGATCTGGTTATTAATTTCTACGTAGAAAGCTCAATATACCAGTTAGTAGTTGAGAGTAAAACATTTAGAATGCCCTGAAACATCAACAAATACAAAATTAAGTATCAGTATAATCTTTAACTATCTTCTCCAAATAGATTTGCTCTTTCCCTTGTATTTCACATTTGTCACCAAATCACCAAAATCAAAGCTGGAAGTCTTCTTCATCATCTATATCCAAGCAATTAGCATGTCCTCCTTTACTGGTTTCTGGTCTGTGCTCTGTCCTCATGATGTTCTTTCTCATTACCTCTTCTTTTCAAGCCACATTAGCTATTCTACACAGCACAGAACATGGACAGGTCTCTGGTCTTCATGCATACCCACTACACTCATGGGAGCTCTGGTGGCCTAGTGGTAAAGAGTTGCACTGTCAACCTAAAGGAAGGCCATTCAAATTCACCAACTGCTCTGCAAGACAAGGATGGGCAATCTGACCCTCTAGCAGAGGCTGTCAATCACACAGAAGAAGATTGTCTGTGTTTTTCCTGCAGAGCAGCTGATGAGTTTGAACTACTTAACTAAAAATCAGGGAGTTTTTTGTTTTGTTTTGCTTTGTTTTTTTTTTTTGCCTAGTAGTAAGGAGTTTCACTGCCAACCCAGAGACACATGGTCTGAATCCATCAGCTGCTCCAAAGGAGAAAGATGGGCAATCTCCTGTGCAATTATACTGCTTCTCAAAATCAGCTTGAAGGTCAGCTATAAGTCAGTTACGACTCAACAGTACTTAACAAAAACAATTACCTTGTGTTAACAGTGCAACTCTTACCATATGGCCACCAAGTCTCCCTTATTAAATACTGTTGTTTTTGTTATTGTTAGGCACTGGAATTCAAAATCAACTTTTAGCTGACCCATCAACTCTTAGTTGTCCTGCCAGAAAGTTTTCTGTGGCAGTAATCCCATGGGAGGAGATTCCATCTTTATCTCACCGAACTCCTGTTGGATTTCAACCACATGACTTTGAGTGGACAGCACAACTCCTTATTCCCGGGCCACCAAGATTATTCATATGAATTTGAAATATAGCTCAGTTAAATCAGTAAAAGGACTTAAATCATTCTGGTTGTATGAATGTTTGATATTTGAGAAGATTTCTTAACTAATTTAAGTAAGCCAAAGCCTTATGAAAAAGGCATCCATGGTTTTTATAAAAGAAAAAATTAAACTTTGTAAAGATTGACAATGAATGTGGATTTCGCTAATTTAACAGATTATTTTTTTGGAAACAGAGTTATAAAACAACCTCACTAAAACAAAAATATTTTATAAGGAAAAATAAAAATATGGATTAACTTGTAATTTCAAATGGGCAAAAATTTCTATCAAATATTTTTGTACTGATTATTTCCTTCAAATACTTAACATTTTCTTCCATTATCAGAATATTCTTAGTAGAAATCTTTTCTCCTATATATCTCATAAACTTGGAAGTTTTACCCCAAATTTAAGCCTGATAAAAAGAGCTAATTTGACACAAGATTAATTTTTTGTGGAAAACAACTAGAAATTAGTTTTTTCTCCTAATTACTTCTTCCTGTCTTCAGTCTTTGAAGAATAAAATAACAATTATAGTGAATGTTGAGGTATTTTCCCCTTCAAAATATATAATTAAAATACTATCTTTAACTTTTGTAAAATATATCAGCTAAAGTATTCATCTTATTTTTTCTTTCTCGGAATATTTCATTTAAATGCCAACTGAGACACATTTTAATCAGAAATAAAATAAATGCACCAACTATCTAAAAGCAGAAGCAAAAGAGAAAATTGTTTATTATGATAATCTAGTACACAGAAATCAGGTAATTACAGAGTACTCAAAAATACTTACTAATTCTCAGGTCAATAGCATAAAAAAAAGGACTTTTAAAATTGTTTAAACCTTTTAAATGTAGATTTTTAATTCTTGAGTAACTGAGTCGTAATGAACCAACTTAGTGTGTAGGTAAATGCAATCTGTATTTTAGTCCTTACCCAGGACAAATAAGATATTGGCAAGTTGGCACATTTCCCAGTTAATGGCACAGAATTAGATTAAAATACATTATTTAAATGGGATTAACACACTCTGTGATTGAATCATTTAAGAAAAAAATGATAATGTTAATTAAAGTTATGCACTACTGGGTTCATCACAAAATGCCCAGACTAACACAAAAAGTGTAGAAAATATTTTTTTCTCTTCTACAAATTAGATTTGAAGAGTATTTAAAAATTACAAGTTGAATATGTCCATAGTTTATGAAGTACTGCATGAGATAACCTGTAGAGCTTTGCAATGAATTGTGTGTCTGAATTTATGCTTTGAGCACTGCCTTGCTTGGGTTCAATATTTTAGTGTTCAGTGTTTCACAGAAGTCTTTATAATTTGCCTTAATTTTTTGTCAACTTCTGTCTGCATTTTCTATTCTCAGTGACGAAAGATTTTTGCTAAAGTTATCCATTATCTTCATTCTGTGACAGAAATTGACTAATGGGGCACACTGTTTAACATATGCTTTCTCAAGACAGAAGAAGTTTCTGAGTTTGCTCTTAAAATGCTGATTACTCCTTCTGAGACTTCAAGACTTTCTGCCAAGACAACACAATTTAGAATTTCTTAACACTTATCATTTAAGCATTTTCTATTTTATCTCTAATCCTTTCCTCTGTAATCTGAATTGCCACTAGAGTTTAGTTAAAGGTGATTCCTTTTCAGTGTTTTTGTCTCACTAACTGTACTATATTATTCACTCAAATACTCTATCAATATTAACTGATAAATATCCCTTGACTGGTTGCTGTCAAGTCAGTTATAATTGTTGTTAACCATATGTACTCCAGAATAAAACTATGTCCTGTAGAGTTTTCATGGCTGTGACCTTTTGGAAGTAGATGACCAGATTTTCCTTCAAGGCATCCATGAGTGGATTTCAATGGCCAAACTTAATTAGTACCCCAGCATGTAATCAACTGTACCACCCAAGGACTTTCTCAAATAGCTCCAAGATCTGCCATTTCCCCCTTCTTCACTGTTAACATCAAAGTACAAACCACTAGAATTGCTTGCCCTTACTAAGGCTGTAAATATCAATTGCTTTCCTTTTTGTTTGCTCCTGGTGAGTTTTCCATATTGCAGCCAGAATGATCTTTTAAAGATGTTAATGAATAGAACCACTACTAATGTCTTTCCAATGATTTTATGGTTTGTATAAAGTCTTAACATAATATAAAATATCCTAGAATCTTGGTTCTGTGTATAACTTCATTTTACAAAAAGATCATCTCATTCCAGTGTATATGATTCATTCACAACATTTTCTTTTAAGTCCTTTAACCGACCATGCTCCAACTCCCACGTCATTTGGCCCACTTAACCCTTTCTCATCCTTTACGTTCCAGTTCATATCCTAGGAAACTTCCTCCATAGCTCCTCAAATATATCTATTTTTGCTATTATGATAGGTTATAAATTTATTCAGAGTAAATGCATATAACAAAATTTACAATAAACCAATATGCTTATAGCTTTGACCACATTTCCTATAGCCTTACTTTTAAGAGCTTTAGTTATTTGCAATCTCTAGATTTAGACATAAAAATTTGTGAGCAATGAATTTCAAATCTCCGTTTTACCACAGCATATTAGATTGGGAGAAGCTTCCTATTTTGTATTTAGTTGAGGAAATTGATCTAAAACTTTTGGAAACTGATCAAGTTATAGTCAAATACATTTACAATGAATTGTCTCATTTTTAAAATGTAATTACATGTTAATAAATTTAATATTCACAATCTTCCATTATTTTCCCTGCACCTTAGATATATATGAAAAAAACTAAAATATTTTCTTTTTTTCACTGTAACAGTATAATTTTGTGTACCTAAGAATTACTATTTTATCTAGGTGAGAAAGGGCCATGTGATTGTTTTTTCACCTTAGTCTCTAGTGCTTATCTAAATAACAATAAAAACAAAAATGACATGTAGGAGTACTGCAGTGTTCATTGTTCCCATTATAGAATATAGATTAATTCCCATAAACTAATAATTTATCATCTTTTCCACAAAACTTAAAGATACAGTAACTCATTCAAGTTTTATTTAAGATAAAGCACCTGAATTAAGTAAACTCAACTCTTAAAGCTAAATTTCCAATGTTAAATGAAAACCTTGTCCGAGTCCATTACAACTCATGGCAACCATAGAAACAACAAATTTGGCAAAACCTTGCCAAATTCTCCTACCTTCTTTTGAAGCTTTCTGCATTATTAAAGATTTTTCCCATAAAATCTTTCCATTTTAAAACTTAAGAATTCTTTTTTCCAATTATTTTACCATGAGAGATGCAAAGCAAGTTCACCCTTTTTCATTCTCTAATTGGTAACTTGGAAGCTCTTTAAAGAACCTAGATAACATGTAAATGAATGTGGCATCAGGTCAGAGGAAGATTTTTAAAGAATTCGCTTTATGTAGATAATACACCTTGCTTGCAGAAAGACAAGACTTGAAGCGCTGACTGAAGAAGATAACAAAATAGTAGTCTTCAATATGAATTACATCTAAACATTAAGAAAAGAAAAATACTCACACTGGAACAATATGTAACATCATAAACAACCAGAGAAAAGAATGATATTGTCAATGTCTTCATGTTAATTAGATCTAAAATCAGCATCCAAAGAGCTCTGCTGACTTAGAGATAAGGTTTGCACTTCCAAACCCAAGTATATAGTTAGACTCTACCAGTTGTTCTATGGAAAAATTATTGACAAGGTCCTCCGGTGTTGTTTAGAAACTCTAAAAATCCATTGAGGGTTAGTTATGCATTGATTCTTACTTGACAATACATAACAACAACAAAAACCAAAAGCAATGAACATCCATGGTAGTTGTAGTAAAGAAATAAAAAGATGTGTTATTTTGAGAAGATCTGCTGCCAAGGATCTCTCTAAAGTGCCAAAGATCAAAGATGTCCATTTAAAGACTAAAGTGTTTCTGGTTAAATTTACTCCCAAGTATTTAATCTTGTGGTTCGCTATTGTGAAGGGTATTGTTTTTCTTAGCTCAGGCTCTGTATTGCTCTTTGTCACTGGAGAGAAATACAATTGATTTTTTTACATAGATCTTGTATCCTGCTATTTTGCACAATTGGTCAACTATATCCAATAGTTTTCTTGCTGAGTCTTTAGGGTATTCTAGGTATACTATCATATCATCTGCATAGAGAGATAATTCTACCTCCTCTTTGAAAATTACAAAACATTACTACAAGAAAAAAGCGAGACCTGGAGAAGTGGAAGAATATCCCTTGCTCATGGATAAGAAGACTCAATTTTGTGAAAACAGCAATACTACCAAAGGCAATTTACACATTCAACACAATCCCAATACAAATAGCAATCTCATTCTTCAATGAGAGAGAAAGGTAATCTCCAGTTTCATTTGAAATGAAAAGAAGCCCCAAATAAGCAAAGCACTCCTTCAAAATAGAATAAAGGTAGGAGGCATCTCACTCTCTGATTTCAAATTCTACTACATTGATGTAGTTGTTAAGACAACATGGTACTGGTACAATGACAGGCACATAGATCAATGCAATAGAATTGAGAACCCGGAAATCAGCCCACCTACCTATGGGTCAAGTGATTTTTGACAAGGAGATGAAATCAGTTAAGTGGGGAA
>NW_006399835.1:3610615-3611738 GCF_000299155.1 Elephantulus edwardii | reverse complement strand
AAGGCAAGAATGGTGGAATTCTAGCTCATATACTTTGAGTATGCTGTCAGGAAGAGCCAGACCTTGGAAAAAGAAATCATGCTGGGTAAATGGAGGAGTAGAGAAAGAGAGGGGAGACTATAAGAAATGACTTGATATAGTGACTGTACTAATGAGCTCAAGCAAGGCAGAGATCATGAATATGTGCAGAATCTGTACTGATTTGCTGCTCGTAGAATCACCATGAGTAGGAATTACACTTAACCTATCACATATGGTTTAAAATGAAGAAAGTGGCTGTAAGGGTTCTGAATTCCACAACAACTAATCATTCCTAAACTAAGAAATTAAATCAAGAAGGTGAATGAACTTATGAAGAAAAATGTGTCATCAGGATTGGAGGAAGATTCAGTAAAGACTGGTGTTATTCAGAGAATACAACTTTATTTGCTCAAACTGAAAAGGACGTGAAATAATGAAGAACAAATATTATGCCCTTCAATGTGGATTATATCTCAACATCACGAAAGCAAAGACACCACTGGATACCATTTAGATGGAAGTAAGATTAAACAGGTCAATATCTTTATTTCACTTGCACAATAACCAACAAGTATTGAAACAGCATTACAGAAATCAAAAAGTGTATTACAATGGAAAAATCTACTGTCAAGGACTTCTTCTTTGAACATCAAAGAGCAAAGATTTTTGTTTAAAGCCTAAGGCATACCTGATCCAAACCATAGTATTTTCAATTACTTCAAATGCTTGTGAAAGTTAGACAATGAATAAGGAAGACTGAAGAAGAATCATCTTTTAATTGTGGTATTGGAAAGAATATTTTATATATCATTTAATACCAAAAGAAAGAAATATGTTTTACAAGGAATATCCTAAGGGTGTTTCATAGAAGTAAAGATTTTGATGAAGTGTCTTCTCACCTTCTTTTAGCATTTTTATTAGAATGAATCAGTCCTTGTCAAAAGATACCATATGTGGAAGCTGAAGTGGCAGTGAAAGAGTCAAAGATTCTTAAGTGAACTGATTGACAGTGGCAATGTATTAAAGCACAGTGAGAGAATATGAGGACTGTGTGAAGTTTTGATCTGTTGTATATGAGATCTCTATGAGTCAGAGTTGACTA
>NW_006399835.1:3605739-3610510 GCF_000299155.1 Elephantulus edwardii | reverse complement strand
TATGTTATCAAGTTTCTTGTGACTTATAATGACTCTAGGTACAAGAGCCCTAAACCCTACTCTATTCTGTTTCAACCTCATTGCCTCTAGCACATGTACTCCCACTAACCGAATCACTGAACTGATCCATCTCATCGAGGGTCTTCCTCTCCTGTGTTGTCCCTCCACTCTCCCAAACATGTTGTCCTTAGGGACAGGTCCCTTCTTGCAACATGTCCAAAATATGTGAGATGAAGCTTCAGAATCTTTGACTACAAGGAGTATTCTGGCTTCATCCTCTCTAGGACAAACCTGTTTGTTCTCCTAGCAGTCCATGTTGTAGTCAACACTCTTCTCCAGCACCACAGCTCATAGGCATCAATTCTCTTTCTATCATCCCTATAGCTCTTTGATGCATCACACGCAATTGTGAAGACTACAGTCCATATCAGGTGCACCTTAGTTTCCAGTCTGATGTTGTTGCTCTTCAGTACTCTGGAGAGGTCCATGACAGCTGACTTTCCCAATGCAATTCATCTCTTGATTTCCTGGCTGCTGGTACAAAGTGTGTTGACTGTGGAGCCAAGTAAATGAAAACTGTTAAATATCTCAATCCCTTCACCATCCATAAGAATGCTGCCTATTCGCCCAGTGGTGAGAATCTTTGTTTTCTTGATGTTGAGCTTCAAACCATATTGAAAGCTGCAGTCTCTGACCTTCTGCAACAAGTGCTTCAGGTCCTCCTCAGTTTCAGCAATCAGGGTTGTGTTATTGGCATAGTGTAGGTTGTTCATGCATCTTCCTCCAATCCCGATGCCACTTTCCTCCTCGTACAGTCTAGCATCCAGGATGATCTGTTCTGCATACAGATTGAAAAGGTACGGAGACAGAATACATCCATGACGAACCCCCTTATTGATTTTAAACCATGTAGTAGTGTCTCCTTGCTTTGTTCTGACAACTGCCTCTTGGTCCAAGTATGGGTTTCGCATTAGCAGAATCAAATGTTCTGTGATTCCCATTCTTCTCGGATCAGCCTCAGCTTGTTATAATCCACACAGTCAAAAGCCTTTGCATTGTCAGTGAAGCAGAGATAGACATTCTTCTGGTATTCTCTGATTTCTGCCAAGATCCATCTAACATTAGCTATCCCCAGTACCACAACTTCTTCTAATCTCAGCCTGAACATTTGGCTACTGAACATCTTGTTGCTCCAGGCCCTTTTGGGTAATTTTCAGCAGAATTTTGCTTGCATGTGATATTGATATTGTTCAATAATTTCTGAACTCTGTCTGGTCACCTTTCTTTGGAAAGGGAACAAATATTGATCTCTTCCAGCCAGCTGGCTGTCCTCCAGATTTCTTGGTACAAGTTATTGAGCACATCCAGGGCAGTGTCTGTCTGTTGAAATATGTCAATTGGTATTCCACCAACACCTGGAGCCTTTTTCCCCCCCAATTCTTTCAGAGCAGCTTGAACTTCCTTCTTCATCACCACAGGCTCTTACTCATATGTTATTTCATGAAACTCTTCTGTGTCAGCCAATTCATAATTTTATATATATAAAAGAATATTATAAAGAATTACCTATACAAAAATTACACACACTCTCGAAAGAAGAATATGCAGCATAGCAGATTTCAATACCTCTAAACTGAAACACAAATTCAATATAATGTCTATAAAAATCTCAACAAGGATTTTTGATAGATATAGACAAGCTTACTATAAAGTTTGGGAGCTCTGGTGTCCTAGTATAAAAAGAGAATGGCCATGTGGGGGTGCTATATCTGACATTTACCAGTTTCACAGGGGAAAATATACCCACCCACAGCATCAGTAACACAAAACTAATTCCCATGTAGTCAGACATGTCCCGCATGGTCCCATGCTCCTTCTACTCATCTCAACCCAGACTTATAGCTTGGCTAGGTCCAAATCCAATGTAATAGCTCACACACTTTACAGATTTTGATGGAGATGTTGTTCTTAAGTGCCATCGAGTTGCAGGCAACTCATAGCGACCCTATGAACAAAAGTCCTGGACATCTCCTGTATAACTTTTGTTGTTTCTTTGATGGAGATAAAAGGTTATAATTCAGATTCATAACAAAATGCAGTCAAGACAACAAAATATGCACACAAGTACCTCAGCCTCAAGCCTTGTGTCTCTAAATGTTCCCAAGTTCTCAGTCCTGCCAATATTGGCTTCCCTTGCAATTGTCCAACAAAGTTCTCAGTTCTTCCAATATCTCCGCCCCCACCCGCCCTGCCACCTCACCCCATCAAAGTCCCATATCACGTACAATTCTCCAGTTCAGCTATCTCAGCTGCTGCTGTCCAGAGGTTGTCTTACATTTCACCAGATTTAGGGAGGTCTCTCTTCTCTGGCTAGGTGAAGAATTCCATCTCTACAGCTAGACCTCTTTAATTTATTGGCAAGATCAGTCAATGTTCTTGTAGATTACTCAGGCTAGCCAATTACCTTATGGAATGGTAGATGATAGGTAGTCCTCTTGTGGATAGGCCAAAATGCTCCATATGCATAGTTCTGTGTACCCACATAGCAATATCACGTAAGGGTTAGAGAAGACATATTTAAGCTGCACTGCATACCTAGTGATAAGGAATGCCATTGCTAACTCAGAGATATGCAGGTTCACATCTGACAGCTATTCTAGGTGAGGGTGAGGGGAACATGGACTGTTTCCTCCCATGTGAGTAACTGCCTCTGGGGGATAAAAATAAAAGCTTGTGGATTACCTATGAGTCAATTCGGACTCAAGAGTATATCACAACAACAACTATAAATTGTAAAAGTGTGAAGAAACTGTTATTGTTGTTGTTGTTGTTGTTGTTATATGCTGTTGAGTCACTTGCAACTCATAGCAACCCTATATACTGTGGACTGCCAGGAGAACAAACAGGTTCATCTGAGAGAGGGTGAAACCAGGCTGCTCCTTGGAACCAAGGATTCTGAGGCTTTGTCTGACATACTTTGGGCATGTTGCAAAGAGGGACAATCCTTGGAGATGGTTATTGTTTGGAAGGGTGGAGGGACAGCACAAGAGAGGAAGACTCTCAATAAGATGGATTGATTCAGTGACTGGGATAATAAGAGTAGGTGTGTCAGAGACAATATGTTTGGCACAGAAACTAAAAGAGATAAAATTATTTTGCAAAAAGGAAGCTTTCAATCTGATTTCAAAGGGTATTAAATAGATAAAATATTCATGACTTGAAATAGAACAGTACAGAAAATCCAGAAATAGATTTTCAAAAATACACTGAATTTTGGCTTATACAGAGAAGTTTTGGCATATTTCAAAGACATACCCAACTTCAGCATATGTACAAAAGTTTTGACAAAATATGCCAATTTTGACAAAAATGTAAAAATAATTTAGTAGTCTTTTTAACAACAGGAAAAATGAACTTTCCACAGTAATACCTTTTAACCACCTCCAAAGAAAATTCCTCAATCTAAATCTTATGTTTTCCATAAAGATTAATTGAATATACCCCTCATACTAAAATAAAAAATTATTATAGAAAGCTATAGGTGAAAATTTTTGGAAAGGTTATTGGACTTCACACCAAAGGAAAATTGATAGGTTAAACTGTTAAGATGAACTTTGTCTCATGATTTTTGCAAAGGACAAGCAAGTCTCACTGAAGAAGTAGAGTCCGAGTACTCTTTAGAACCACAGATCATGAGATTTCATCTCATATATCTGTGCACACTTTGTGTTACAAAGTAAGACCTGTTTCTGGAGATGTATACTTTGAAACTAGAGGCTTAAGAGAAGAAGAGATGTATTGGCACAGTGACTGAAACAGTAGTCTTAAGCACAAAATAAATTGTAAAACCTTCATGGAATTGGGCAAAATTTTCATGTCTTTTATATGGTCACTGTGAATCAGAGTTGTCAAGGACATTTAACAACAACAAGCACATGCAAAAATGTTGAACATTCTAGTCATCAGTGTAAGTTTAATCAATATTACAATAAATACTAGTGTACAACTAAGAGAATGGAAAAATTAATAAAAAACATGAAACATCACCAAAAAATGATGAATAAAGGAAGAAAACAGTCTCATGCATTGTTGGTGGAAATGTATAATCTTACAGTAGCTCTAGAAAAGAGTTTAGCAATTTGTTAAAACCACATGTGGTACGACCATACAACTCAGCAATTGCCTAATGGTATATAACTTAGAGACTCCATGAAATATACAGGCATGCCTCAGAGATAATATCAGTTCAGTTTCAGACTACTAAAACAAAGCAAGTCACATAATTATTTTTTTCATTTTCCAGTACAGATAAAAATTAGATTTACCTTGAATTGTGTTCTATTAAAGGAACACTATTAAGTGTGCAGTAGAAATATGAAAAAAGTTTGAAATGTTTTGAAAGTTACCAAAAACACTGTGAACACAAACTGCTAGGGAAAAACAACACACCCCAAAAAACCACAACAAACATGGTAATATCACTGTTCGTATCTCACTGTTGTTCTGATTTGCTTCTCTCTTACTGCCAATGATTCTGAGCATTTCTTCACGTGTCTGTTGGTCACCTGAATGTCTTCCACTGTGAAAAGTCCTTCCATGCCTTTTGCCCATTTTGTAATTGGGTTATCAGTCTTTTACTTCTGGATGTCCAGGAGTATTTTATAAACTCATGTTATGAGAACTTTATAACCAGTGTTCACAGCAACATTATTCACCCTTGCAAGAACAGAGAAACAGCTCAAACATCCAACCACAACCAAGCAAATTGAGA
>NW_006399835.1:3597214-3599209 GCF_000299155.1 Elephantulus edwardii | reverse complement strand
GGAAGTCTTTTTATGACCTTTTCAATTTCTTCTCTTGTTATGGGTCTGTTCAAGTGTTATATATCTGTCCTTGTCAAACTGGGCAGGGGATGCATTTCAAGGAATTTTTACATTTCCTTTATGTTATCAAATTTATCAGAGTATATAGCTTTTAGTATTATTTTGATATCAGTTTCATTTCCTCTGGTTCTGTTGTGATATTACCTCTGTCATTTCTTAATTGAGTTATCTGTGTCATTTATTTGTTGTTGTTGTTAAATTTGACAATTTATCAATTTTATTGACCCTTTTGTAAAACTAGCTCCCAGTCTTATTAATGGTTTCAACTGTTTTTGAGTTTTCTCTTTTATTTCAGTTTTTGTTCTTATAATTTCTTTTCTTCTAGAAGTTCTGTTGGCCTAGTGGACAGAAATTTAGGCTTCCAAGCCCAAGGGGGGGGGGGTGATTTTAATCTGAGGTATTCAGGCCTGGTTTAAATTGTTTTTTGTCAAACCTTCTTTTACGTGGTATAGCACTGGTCAGTGCATTGTTGTAGAGAGGTAACTTGTGGTTGCTGTGATGTTAAACACTGTGACACTGACGTGCCAAATGTGCTAATGGTTACCCATGGTGGACAGTGTTTGGTGGAGCTTCCTGATTAAAACAGGCTTGGAAGTAGGTGTGGCATCCACTTCCAAAATGCCTTGCCTCTGGAAACTATGAACACTGCTCAGGTCTTACACTCATACCAGTCGATGGCACTTAACACAACTAGGGTTGTAGGATTAGACTGTTGATATTTTTCTATTTTTGAGGGTGTTGAGTTAGATCCTTGATTCTTCTTCTTTCTTCCTTTTTTACATGTGTGCCTATTGCTATGAACTGCCCCCTGAGGACTGCCTTAGCTGTGTCCCAGGGGTTTTGGTAAGTTGTGTTTTCATTATCATTTATTTAAAGTAATTTTTTATTTCATTCTTTATTTCTTTTATAACTCAATCATGTCCTAGAAGAGAGCTATTTAGTTTCCACATGGGTGGTTTTGTAAGCTTTCTTCTGTTGTGGCTAATGGCAAGTCTTATGGCATTGTGGTCTGAGAAAATACTTTGTATTATTTTGATGTTTTTTAATTTGTTGAGGCTTGCTTTATGTCCTAACATATCATTTCTGGAGACTGTACCATATATATTTGAGAAGAAAGCTAATTGAGTTTTAGTTAGGTGCAGTACTCTCAATACATCCACAAATTTGTGTTTGCTGATTGTATAGTTTTAATCTTCTGCATCTTTGTTGAGTTTCTTTTGAGTTAACCTATCCTTTGGTGAAAATGGTGTGTTAAAATCTCCTACCACAATTAAAGTGCTATCTATTTCTCTCTTCAATTTGATTAAGCATTACTTTATGTGTTTTTCAGGTCTATAAATTGGTGCACAGATGTTGACTTAGAATATGTCTTCTTTCTCTATTGTACCTTTAATCAGTATGTAATACCCCTCCATTCGATGGTGGTCTTAATTCTGAAATCTATTTTATCAAAGATTAGTATTACCATTCCTGGCTTTTTGAGGTTGCTATTGGCTTGGTATGGTTTTTTTTTCCGCCTTTGATTTTGATTTTGTCTTTCTCTTCCTTTTTCAGATGTGTCTCTTGTAGGCAACATATTGATGAGCTTTGTTTTTCTACCCATTCTGCTACTTTTTTTCTCTTAATCAGTGCATTTAGTCCATTCACATTAAGGGTGATTATTGTAAGGCCATGTTTTACTTTTGCCATTTTTTCATGTTTCTTTTTTGGATGTTTCTGGTAACTATGGTCCATTCCCTTTCCTTTGGCATCTCTGTATATAGGACTTCACTTAAAATTTCTTATAGTTTTGAAATTCCTTAGGACCCTTTTTTTCTGTGAAGAATCTAATTTCCCCTTTGAATTTGATAGAGAGCTTTGCTGGCTATAGAATCTTTGGCTGGCAATTGTTATCTTTCAACTTTCTGTATATGGCTTCCCATTGCCTTCTAATTT
>NW_006399835.1:3591182-3596815 GCF_000299155.1 Elephantulus edwardii | reverse complement strand
TTCCATCTCTTCAGTTCTACTTTTTTGTCCTACTAGCATGTTGACCACTGCTCCATTTCAGTCTTAATATTCTGGATTTCATTTTCATTTTCATACTTTCCTGTTATTTCCAGTATTATGTTGGCTGCACACGCTCTCTCTTGTGGTTTTTTGTTTTGTTTTGTTTTGTTTTGTTTACTTTTGTACCTCTTTGACTATTCTTATAATCCCCCCCCCCAATCTTTTGTATTTTCATCCATATTCGTTCAAGTTTCTTCTCATCCATGTATTTCTGCTGGATTGTTTTCTCTGAAGTATTTGGTCTCTTACTGATTTCCATTGTTTCTTCCCACATTTGCATCTTTTTCCCCCCTGTAACTGTTCAAATGACTCTACATCAACATATTTCTTCTGATTCTCTCCAGGATGTTAATTGGGTCTGCTTTTGTAGGAGAAGGGTTATTTTGATTTTTCATAATGGCTGTTATTGATTGCTGCTTTCTTGACATTATGGGAGTCTTTTTTAGTAGATATTAGGCTGTTATAACAATAAAATTACCCGTGGTACAGCAATGTTTTGTGAAGAACCTATATATTTGTGCTTCCTTCTTGGACTGAGGCTTGCAAGGCCAAGGGCCTGACAGCAGTTTTCCCCCCAAAGTACCTGACAGACCAAGGAGGAAGCCTATTGATCCCTTCTGGAAGTGGCTTCTTGCCTCTGTTGAGGTGCCCAGGACCTCCCTGTTGCTTGAGTTAAGGGGTCTCATGTGGTCAAGCAAGACAGCAATTTTCCCCAAAATAACTGTGGGAACAGCACAAGCAGTGCAGTCCTGCTTCCTGCCAAGCTGCCCAGCTTCCTGCAACTCCATCTAGCCTATGCTTGTATTCTTGAAAAAGAAAAATATTGTCCATAAATGATTATAGCAGGTTTAGTTCACACTAATTAAACACTTTGGAAGCAGGAGTGGCATGCATTTCTTAAACAACATGCCTCTGGAATCTCTATGAATTTTGATAAATGATGATAGGTATAGAAAGGCTTCAGGCCTTTTGTTCATAGGGTCACTATGAGTCATGCTCAACTCAGTGGCATTCAACAACAACAGCATTAAAAACTGGAAACAACCTGGATGCTGTCTGAAGGGTGAATGGTTAAACTTCTTTTATAATTCATATTCACGGGATATTTGAAGTTATACTAATAAAAAAAATATCAAACTATTTGTGTATTTGCTGAGTAAAAGAAGCCAATCCCAAAGTGCCACTCCATCATATAACATTTTGGAAATTATAGATAATAAAAATGATTGTCACTGAGTGTGCCATTGAGTCAGGGCAACTCATAATGATTCTATGAATAACAAAACTGAACTGTCCTGCACTATCCTCATCTCTAACATAGTTGAGTCCGTTGTTGCAGTCACTTTATTAGGCATCTTGTTGAGGGTTTTCCTTTCTTTCACTGACCCTCTACTTTTCCAAACATGATGTCCATTTCCAGAAAATAGCCCCTTCTAGGAACATATACAAAGTATGTGAGACAAAGCTTCACTACACTTGCCTCTATCTTCGGCAAGTCTTACCTGTTTGTTCTTTTGAAAGTCTGTTGGATATTTAGTGCATTTTTCCAGCATCGTAAGTTAAAGGTCTTGATATTTCTTCTACCAACCTTATTCAATGGAGGATGTTGTCCAGCGGCTGAGAGGCCCGATGGTCTTACTTTTATGTTGTTCTAATGCTGGCTTATTAGGCCCAAGACTTAAGGGGGAAAGAGGACCAATTACGTTGCAAAAGGGATGGTGTTATTCTTGATGTTATGTGCCACTGAGTCACCTACAACTCATAGAGACTCTATATACAGCAGCTCTGAATCCTGCCCTGTCCTGAGCCAGTCTCACTGATTTTGATACCCTTGTTCCTATTCTCCTAGTTACTGTATCAATCCATCTCATCTAGGGTCTTCCTCTCCTGCGCTGTCCTCCAACCTTCTGAGCATGATGTCCTTGTCCAAGGACCAGTCCCTCATGGCCACATGTCCAAAGTACATGAGACAGAGCTTCAAAATCTTAACTTCCAAGGAGAAACTTGGTTTCACCCTCCTTATGACAGATCTATTTGTTTTCTTGGCAGTCCATGTTATTTTCAAGACTCTTCTCCAGCATCACAACTTGGAGGTATCAATTCTTCTCCTGTTATTCTTTGTCATTGTCCAGCTCTCTGATGCATAGCAAGTAACTGCAAAGACCATGGCCTGGATCCGGAACTCTTTTAGCCTCTAGACTGGCATTATTAGAAATTTCTGCAGTGATGTAAATGTTCTGTATTTTGACTACTTTGGTAATAATGAGCTGTAGTGGCATAGTCCACATGGAGTTACTCTGCTAATTCAAAAGTGGTATATCTGGGCAGTCTTTTCTCAAGCCATTTCAGCCTCTAAAAATCCGCTGCAAGGTTAACTATGAGGTGGTTCTAACTTAACTGCAATCTTTTGGAGTTTTTGAGTTTGAGTATTGTAATTTTTTAAAATTTATTTTGGTATACTTTCCCTTGAAAGATTCTGGTAAAGAGTATAAAAGCTATCCCTGTGCTGTTTCTTTCAGTTTAATATGCATCTAGAATTATCTTAAAATATAAAGTTTACATGCTAAGTGTTAATAGAGTAGAAAACAGAAGACAATGTTAAAAGTTAAGTTATTCATATAAGAAAGGCTTGTAGCTGGCAAAAGTGGTGTAAATAATTTTAAAATGTTATGTTTGAATATTTTAAATCTAGTAAGATTTCTACATTTACTCATTGTTGATGGAAATGAAAAGTCATAACATGTCTATACAGCTGTAAACCTTAAATATTCTTTCCCCTTCTACTGTTCTATTCAAAGAATCGATCACTAAGAAAATACATACACATAAAGTCAATTGACACAGATAAAAGCACATATCTATGTCTATGTATACAGATATTTATATCACATGTATAGGCATGTGTCTATATCTATTATCTATCTATCTATCTATCTATCTATCTATCTATCTATCTACCTACCTACCTACCTTGTAGTAGATTATTGAGCTGCAAGTCTAAATTCTAAATCTACTAGCACATCAGGTACACAGATGCGCAGTTTCTGATTACAGTGTTTTATAGCCTCGGAAGTCTAATAGCAGGTCACCACCTTTAGGAATCAACAGAATGATAGTGGGATAAAATGAATTATTGAGTAAATCATGAAAGAGAGATTAAATAAGTATCATCATATTTAATATGTTTGTATATTTTGTAGCTAATAATTTTCTTTGAAGATTCAATAATAAGAAAGCATTTATCTCATAATCTTTAAAAGAGAATATTCTTATTGATTTTTCTAAAATATTTAAAATTATAATATTGATGATACATTAAAAAGTTGTTATAATGCTATGTATAGAACAAGTGTACTACATGTACACATATACACACATCTGTTTAACTCAGATCATCTTTAAATAAATGTTATTATTTTCTTGCAAAAAGACCAATATACAACATGTGCAGCATAAATCATAAGTATACAGTATGATTTTAGAGGTTTCATATTTCTTCTTGTCAATCCTTTATACAATAATAAACAGCTCATTTGTGTTTTGAGGCTTATTTCTCAAAGCTACAGAGATTTTTTCAAAGCGGACTATATACTTATCTCTTTAAAATGTTTATGAGTGGAAACTTGCAGTGGTGTTCTTTCAAGAGGTGGGTTCTTTAAAATATTTTTTTTATTTGAATAATACATGAGGGCTAAAATAATGTCTTTAAGGACATAATTATTGGAAAAGTGAGGGGACATCAAAGGAGATGACCCTTTACTAAATGGATTGACACAGTGACTGCAACAATGGGCTCAAGCATGTCAGAAATTGTGAGGTTAGCAGAGTATAGGACAAATTTCATAGGGTCTCTATGAATTGTCTTTGACTCAGTGGCACCTAACAACAACAACAACCACAAGTCATTTAAGCTGCTGGCATCATGGTTTGTATGATTATTTGGGGTAAGTGGACTTACACTTTTTCTTTAAAGCTCATACTACATAGACAGCCCAACTCTGAAAAATGTGCTTATCAATCACGTACTGAAAAAAATTATGGAGAGGTCAGCACAATTCAAGCTTACTACTGGAAAAATAATTCAAACTTAAGTCAGTATGATTGATGAATGAGGAATAGTGTTAGAGAATATGAAGAGATGTACAAAATGTAACACCCATATGCAAAATGAAACATGTGAAGACAATCTAATAATAGATAGTACAAAGCAATCATTCAACTTGTTAAATTTTGTTTTGTTGCTGTGTTTTGGGGTTTTTTTATGGAGCATACATTAAAGATGTATTAATGATGAGTACATCAGTACAAGTCATCTTGCTGTCAATGAAACATAAGTTACCGGTTGATCTCAGATTAACAAAGAACATTTTTAAAAAATCATTCATTTAAGCAAGGTCAATTGTAACAACTGCATGTGTACTTGGCTCGGGATTTTGGCTATAATGTTAACAAAATTAGACTTATATTTTATTTCTTGGTTTTATGAAAACAGTTGAGCTCCATGGTGGTTTGGGAATTATTCAAGTCCATCTGAGTGGGCAGGGGCAAGAACTCTCTAGGCTCTCTGTTAGGTCTGAACTGTGGGAGCCAGGGGAAGTGTGGAGAATTCAGCGTTAACACCCCTGCCCACCTGGCAGAACTAACATATGAACCATAAATCACAATGGAATATCCCTCCCTTTCCTCACTAAAGATCCTGTTGTAAAAGCCCTCCCCCAATACGCTCAAACTGCAACTTCATCCTTCTGCATCTTCAGAATGAGAAACATCACCCAGAAAATCTCTAATAAATCTGCTTATAAGCTTTCTTCCTTGTTCTTTCTGATTTCTTTCTTAAGTCTGCTGTCTAACACTTTCTTAATTTTCTTAGGTCTAATTTCAAATGGTAGGTTTACTAGGTTTTTTGGTTTTAGGTGGTTTTTGGTTGTTCTTAATTTGAGAAAACTGTGAAGCCAGAGTGTCATCCTAAATAAAAACTTAAATAACATTTTGAAAAAAAAACAAAAAACAAACCAAATCAAACTGAAAACTCATGCTCATTGCCTTTGAGGCAGAGCCTGACTCTCCACTGGATTTTGGAAGTTGATAATTTGTTGGAAGGATATTGTCTAACTTTCCCCTACAGAGTTCTGGTGGATTTGAAACACCAGACAGATAAAGTCTTTGGAATAGCAGCACAAATCCTTATGAGCTAGAAAAAAAAAGGAAGCATCAGATATATTCTGGCTGTTTTCCAAGATCCCAATTCTTCATCTATTGACACATCTTTTGTAGTTTATTACAGAGACTCAGGGATTTCCTATCATCTTGGGAAATAAGACACTTACTTATCATGCAGATATTTGAACCCAATGAACATAAGAAAAGATACCTTAAAACGGAAATATAGTTTGAACCCATTAGATGCTCTGCTGGAAAAGGAGAGACAATCTACTTTTGTGCCTGTCTGATCTGACTCAGTGGTACATAATGGAAGGAAAGAAGGAAGGAAGGAAGGAAGGAAGGAAGGAAGGAAGGAAGGAAGGAAGGAAGGAAGGAAGGAAGAAGGGAAGGAAGGAAGGAAGGAAGGAGAG
>NW_006399835.1:3585658-3591082 GCF_000299155.1 Elephantulus edwardii | reverse complement strand
GAAGGAAGGAAGGAAGGAAGGAGAGAGAGAGAAAGAGAGAGAAAACACCCTGAATTATGATGATGTGTATTTGGAATAAAGTATTAAACTGCTTCTAGTTAAGGACTTCTGGGAAAATAGGAAGACTAAGAAAATAAACTTTTAAATATTTGTCCTTTATTATGATGCAGATCTTAGTGACACATTTAAGTAATGTCTTTTCATTCTTTTCTAATGGTTAGCTGGATGTGAGAGTACTATACACTGGTGCTTAAAAGTTAATGTTTCTTTTGAAAACAAAACAAAAAATGCTTAAGTGGACAAAATAACTTGCAAGATGATATTATTAATACTACACAGATAAAGGTTATGAAATATCAATCTACACTGAAGAGACTCTTTTTAACAATCCCTCATTCCAATCTACTGTATCCAGAGAAAAGAAGAGCGATTCATTTGGTGGTGGTGTCATAGAGTCTACAATGACTCACAGAAACTTAATGAACAACAGATCAAAACCTTGTCCTATCCTGAGCTATCTTCTTCATCTTTCATCACCAAGCTTTTCCTTGGGGGCAAGGATTTTGAAACTCTCTCTCATATACTTTGGGCATGTTGTCAGGAGTGGCCAGTCCTTTTGCTTGTAAGGGTGGAGGGACAGTGCAGGAAAGTGAGACCCTAGATGAGATGGATTGACACTGCAACTGGAGTTAAGGGGGTAGGTGTATCAGAGGCAGTGAGATTGGCTCAGAATAGGGTAGGGTCTAGAACTATTGGGTTTAGGGTCACTATGAGTCACAGGTAACTTGATAGCATTTAACAACAGCAACAGAATAGTCTTTACAAAAGGACAGCTGTTGTGTACCACTGAGTCAGAACCAAATCATGGCTGACCCTCTAGCTGGTTTTCAGAGCAGTTTTAGTCAGAAAGAAATGGCCACTCCTGACAACATGCCCAAAACCCTGCTCTATCCTGTGCCAATCACACTGCCTCCAACACACCCATCCCGATTGCCCCAGTCACCGAATCAATCCATCTCATAGAGGGTCTTCCCCTCCTTCGCTGTCCCTCCACCATCCCAAGAACGATGTCCCTCTCCAAGAACTGGTCCCTCCTTGTAATTTACACATACATGAAAACCCTATGTATAAATTATTACCATTTTAGTTACTTCATAAGCAAAGTCATTGCAGATATTTTTAGTTACTTACTGTTATAAATTAGCATCACTAGAAGTGATTGCAAAATAGCTGAGTAACTTATAAAGTGAGTGATTTTTTATTTTTTAAATTAATAGCAGGATGTTAGAAAAGAGTTATATCAAAGGTTTTTTTTAAAAAAATATTCGTCTAGTGCTTACAACTTAGGAAAAACAATCAAAACCTCTTCTTATTTAAGTGAGATTTATTTGAAATCCTGAATCACAAAGATCAGTTCCAAAAAAGCAAGGAATTAAGATACAAATAATTAACTTTTTTTCAGAGTTTAATCTGTTAAATTGGCATCTGAGCTCAAATAATTATTTCAAACCGTTTGGAAGCAGCTTTTATATAATTTCATGCTCCATGAAAAATCCATTTGGAAACCATGTGTAACATTTGTTATAAATAGTGTATTATATGTGCATCTTTCTGTTTTTCCATTTTTCATAAACTTCTGCATAACATATTTCTGGGAAGGACAGACCCTGCCATCAGTCTGAAATCAGCAGAATTTCTGAGTTCTTACCATCATTCAGACTTCTGTAGTTCTGTATTCTGCACAGGAATAATAAATAATATATTTAAAGAACCCATTTGAGATTAGAAGATGTCCTTCATTATGGCAGAAATGTTGTTTAATGAGCCAGGTTTCTCTGTACTACTTTTAAAGAATATTTTTGCATGTATTGAATTAGAATTATGCAAAATATCATTAATGTACATTGGGTTTTTGGTTAGGCTAACAAGCAATTTTAATTTGTTATTTAATAAGACATAGTTTTCAGAGGGAAAAATACAGTCCAACCACAGAGGTGAGTTTTCTTTAAGCAAGACTGAAGAAAAGTAGGATTTCTTAATCACTTCTCTTGTTTTTACAATTACTTTTCTATTTACAAATATTTGTTAGAGGAATAAATCTATAAGACTACTTTATGCCTCCTAAGAAGACAAAGATTCTCACCACTGGGCCAACTGGCAGCATCAGGATGGATAGTGAAGAGATTGAGATTGTTCACAACTTCAGTTTGCTTGGCTCCACAGTCAACACTCTCGGCACCAGCAGCCAGGAAATTAGAAGACGTATTGCAATAGGAAAGTCTGCTGTTAGGGACCTCTCCAAAGTACTGAAGAGCAATAGTGTCTCTCTGGAGACTAAGGTGTATCTGATACAGGCCATGGTCTTTGCAATCACCTGTTATGCATCAGAGAGTTGGGCAATGACTAGGGGGGATAGAAGGAGAATTGAGGCTCCATCTAACATACTTTGGACATGTTGCAAGGAGGGACAGGTCCTTGGAGAGGGAAATCATGCTTGGTAGGGTGTAGGGACAGCGTGGGAGGGGAAGTCCCTCTATGAGGTGGATTGATTCAGTGACTGGAGTAATCGAGATGGGTATGTCGCAGACAGTGCGATTGGCACAAGACAGCAGAGTTTAGGGCTGTTGTACATAGGGTCGCTATGAGTCGCAAGCGACTCAACGGCACATAACAAACAACAACATGTATAATTAAACATAAGGACATAAAAATGAAACCATTTATCTACTTTTAAGACTAAATACAAGCATTGTAAGAGGTATTGTGTCAGTTTCTGTAGTTGTTGTTTTATATTTAGTAAATAAATCTTAGACTACGACTCTATAAACTATAGATTGAGAAGCTCTTCAGCACAGTATTTAAAGCCTTATGCTATAATGGGAAGGTTAGCAGTTTGAACTTACAAGATACTTTGTGGAGAAAAGTAGTAGCAATCTTGTTTCTATACAAATTTTCTACCTTGGAAACCCTATCGTGAATTTATATGTTGTCACATGACATTGCTATCAATTGTAATTTACTTAAGTGGAACGGTTAGGTCTGTTGCTGTTAGATGCCTTCTCAAGAGGTTCTGACTTATAGTGATTATTCGCAATAGAACGCATAACTGTCGGTGCTGGTGCCAGAGGTCTTGATTGCTGATCCAAGCAAGATGAAATCATTGGCAGTTTGAATCTACCACAATGTTGGCTGTTGGTCCTGTGGTAACAACCTTTGTTTTCTTAATGTTGAGATATAATCCATACTGAAGTCTGTAGTGCTTGATCTTCTGTAGTAAGCTTTTTAAGTCCTCCTCACTTTCAGTAAGATTGTGTCATATTCATAACACAGGTTGTCGAACTTTCCTGGAATAAACTGATGAACACATCCAAGGATGCATGTGTTAGTTTAAACATGTCAATTGGTATTTTATTGATTCCTGGGGCCTTGTTTTTTGCTAATGCATTCAGTGCAGTTTGAACATCATCCTTAACTACTATTAGTTCTTGTTCATATGGTTCTTCCTGATATTTTTTCAGTGTTAACTAATTCATTTTGATAAAGCATTCTATATATTTCTTCCATCTTCTTTTGTTACTTCCTGGATCATTCAAGATTGTCCCTATAGTACGTCTCAGTTCTGCAACTCAAAGATTGAATTTTTTTTTCAGTTCCTTCAGCTTAAAAAATTCCAAGTGAATTTTTCCTTTTCATTCTCTGACTCGAGCTTATTGCATATTCCATTTGAATTATCTTCTTGGCTGTGCTTTGAAATTGTCTGTTCAGCTCTTTTACTTTATCTTTGTTTTGTTTTGGCTTCTGATGCTCTAGAGCCATTTTCATAACCTCTTCTGACATCCATTTGGGTTTTTTTTTTCTTTCTTTCTCCTCAGTCATTGTAATGAACTTTTGCTTTCTTAATGATGATACCTTTGATATCCTCTTACAGTTGCTCTGATCTTTGATCAGAGCTTTGGTGATCTATTAAGTAAATTAGATTGTTGTTATGATGTGCCATCAATTCACCTGTGACTCACAGCAACCTTTTATACAACAACTCTGAACCCTGCCGTACCCTGAGCCAGTCCAACGGACTCTTACACACCTAATCCCATTGCCCCAGTTATCGTACCTAATAACTCATCTTACCTGAGATCTTTCTTTCTGGAGCTTTCCCTGCCCCCTTCTAAGCAAGGACTGATCCCTCCTGGCCACCTGCCCAAAGTATGTAAGACAGAACTTCAAATTCTTTCTTCCAAGGGGAATTTGGTTTCACCCTCTCCAAGACAGATCTATTTGTTCACCTGGCAGTCCATGGTATGTTCAATACTCTTCTCCAGTATCACAACTCAAAAGCATCAATCATTTTTCTATCATTTTTAATCATTGTCCAGCTTTCTTATGGCTAGCAAGTAACCATGAAGACTATGACCGCATCAGTTACACTTTAGACTAACATCATGGTTGTTTAACACTTTGGTGAAGTCTCTGACAGCAGACTTCCCAATGCAATTCTTTTGATTTCCTGAAAGCTGGTTCTAAGAATGTTGATTGTGGAGCTGAGCAAGGTAAAATTATTAACAATCACAATCTCTTCTCCAACTATCATGGTGCTGCCAACTGGCACAGTGGTGAAAAATTTGTCTTCTTGATGTTAAACTTCAATCCATATTGAAGACTACAGTCCTTGCCCTTCTGCAGCAAATGCTTTAGGTCTTCCTCATTTTTGGCAAGCAACACTGTATCATCTGCATAATACAAGTTGTTGATGAGTCTTCCTCCAATCTTGATGCTACACTCTTCCTCATAAAGTCCAGCCTCTGGAATGATCTATTGAAAAGGTATGAAAACAGGAAGCAGTCCTGATGTACTTCTTTCCTAATGTTAACCATTCAGTGTTTCCTTGCTCTGATCTAATGACTGTCTCCTGACCCAAGTATTGGTTTTGCATAAGCACAATCAAGTGTTCTGCGAATTCCCATTCTTTTCAAGGCTAATCACAATTTATTGTGACCTACAAAATCAAATACTTTGCAGAGTCCATGAAGCACAGATAGATATTCATCTGGTATGATTTGCATTCAGCCAAGAGCCATCTGACATTGACAATAATGTCTCGTTTGTCATGACCTTTTCTAAACCCAGTTTGTATTTCTGGTGGTTCTCTACCAATGTGCTGTTCCAGTTGTTTTGGGATACTTTACAGCAGGATTTTGTTTGTGTGTGATATTAGGGATGCTGCTTGAAAATATCCACACTCTGTCTGATCACCTTTTTTGGGGGGATAGGAATATATAGAGATCTCTTCGAGTCAGTTGGCCAGGTAGTTTTCCTTCAGATTTCTTGGAGCAACATGGTGAGCATGTTCAGGGAAACATCTGTTTGTTGAAACATGTCAGTTGGTATGCCATCAATTCCTGAGGCCTTGTTTTCTGTCAATTCCTT
>NW_006399835.1:3576777-3583154 GCF_000299155.1 Elephantulus edwardii | reverse complement strand
CTTCCTTGTAAGCGTATGGATATAATCCTGTCACTCACGATGGTGTGTCCATAGCATCCTTAAATATTGCAACTTGAGGCTTTAATTTGTTCTTCAGTTCCTTCAGCTTAAGGAATGCTGAACAAGTCCAGCTCTTTTGATTTTCTGACTCCTGCTTTTTGCACCTTTCATTGTAATACTTTGCTTTGTCTTCCTATGCTGCCTTTTGAAATCTTCTCTTCAGCTTCTTAACTTTTGATTTCTTTTCTTTGTTTTGGCTTCTTGGCTCTCTAGTGTAATATTCAGAGTCTCTTCCGACATCCATCTCAGTCTTTTGTTTCTCTTTTGTATATGTAATGAATGACCTTTAGCATTTTCATGGATGATACTCTTGCTATACTCCCACAGCTCATCTGGTCTTTGTTCACTGGTGTTGAAGGGCTCAAATCTTTTCCTGAGATGGTTTTGAAATCAAAGTTGGATAGACTCAAGGTCTTATTTTGCTTTCTATGGATTTGACTTAACCTTCTTTACCTTTAGTTTGAACTTGCATATGAGAAATTGATGGTCTTTATAACAATCAGCATCTGGCCTAGTTTTCACAGTTGATACTGACTTCTCCAGCAATTCTTTCCACAGATATAATCAATCTGATTTCTGTGGATACTATCAGGGGAAATCCAGGTGTATAGTTTATGTATCTAATAAAAGATATTTGCAATGAATAAATCACTGATGGTACAGAATTCTTTATTCAGTCCCATTTCTGTCACCAGGTCCCTGTTTGCCAGCTACAGTTCTTTCTTCCCTGTTCTCATCTTTTGCATTTCAGTTACCCATTATTTTTAATGTATCCTGGTTGCATGTTCAATCAATTTCTGACTGCAAAAATTGGTAGAGATCATCTGTTTCCTCCTCTTTGGTTCTGGTTGTTGGTGAATGTATTTGAATGATACTGGTATTCACTGGACTTCCTTGTATGAGTATGGATATTATTCTGTTACTCAGAACATTACATTTTAAGATAGATCTAGAAATTACTTTTTAAATTTTGAAACAATTTCATTTTTCTCCCAAGTTTTCATCTCCAACATAGTAGATCGTATGATTGTTTCCAAATGCCCCATGCCAGTCCATCTCATTTCACCAGTACCTAGTACATAAATATTTGTTTCGCTTCTTTCTTAACAATGTCCAACTTTCCCACATTTGTGCTTCTCACATTCCATGCAACGTTTGCTTAAAATACACCATAATCTTTATACTAACATTCTTGATTGACAACACATCTTTTATTTCTTGATTGCTGCATTCAAAAGTGTTGATTATAGGTGCAAGTAAAATAAAATTTGTAATAATTTAAATCTTTTTTCTCTTTATCAAGATGTTACTTACTGACAAGATGTGAAGCTTTAGCATATTTCTGAGTATTATCTAAAATTCTCCCTTGCCATTTCTTTCTTATCTGCCTTTTTTAATAACCTTTTAGGATTATGATGAGACTTTCTCTGGACAAGTTATCAAGAGATAGTAATTACTGATGATAGACTTTGTTCTTGATAAAGTAGAATATAAGTAAAAAGGGAAGATCCTCCATGAGATACAGTCACTGACACAATGAGCTTCAAAGGTGGCTAAGAATTGGGTAATCTCTTGAACTAAACATATTTTAAGTCAAAACCAACCAGAGTATGCCTAATAACAAGAACAATATTTTCTTTGATTAATCATGTTTGAAAAGGACATAGTTTCATATATTACCATAGTAAACAAATCTTTACAACATGTCATGTGTAGATTTTTCATAAAATATTATTTGGTTAGTTTTTAAAGATCATAATGGTTTCATTTTCTCTCTAGCGATACAGGTTTCAATAAACTTTTGAAAGGTTAGTTTTTAAAAGATCATAATGGTTTCATTTTCTCTCTAGCTATATAGGTTTGGATAAACTTTTGAAAGGTTAATGTGTAATAACATAGTTAGAGAAGAAGTAAAAGTAATTAAGGACATTATGGTTGTCAAAATACAGGGTCCTTGAAAGAGAAGAATGCCTTCAACTAAACAATTTAACACATTGGCTTTAACAATGGGTTTAATTAAGCACAGAGCAGATTATATGGTAGTACAGGATTAGGTTTGACTTTGTTCTCTTGCACAAATATTAAGAGGCAAGATTATTTGACAGCGCCTAACAACGATGATAAAAAAAAGAGAACACACATTTTCCATTTTTCTAACTATTGAAGAGTTTAGAATTTTCAATATTTTTGTGACATTACTCATAGAAACAGCAATGATTAATGGTTCCTTTTGTGTCTATCATCACATTTGCAGTAGAAATACAACCTTGGGCTTTGTGGGAAAAGTAAATTAATAGGTTGAATAATGTCCTGAAACTCTGATGTCTAATTCTCCCTCATTCTATAATATTTATGGGGTTATTCTTTAGGTGAGTTTGTATTATCATCAAGGGGATAATTTCCAAAGATGTCCAGAGGCCTCTTCGAGTAAGAACTAAAAAGTTCAGACTCAGGGGTAAGAAGTTGATAGAACACTGCCACCAAAAAACACTGAGCGAGAGCAAGTGAAAGAAAGTGAGGTTTACTAGACATCCATGACCTACTATGAACAGATCAGGACAGATTGACCCTATCCTTATCCTATATGTTGTTATTGTGTACTGTTAATCCAGAACTGACCCATAGCTGAGCCTCTCGTGAGTTTTCAGTGGCAGCCTGCTATTCTGTTATTTTCTTTTTTAAATGAGTCTGTTTTCCTTGTGTTATTTTGCCATAGTCATATTTATCCAGAATGGTTTCTGATTGATATATTTTGTTAGATTTTTCTTTGCCATCTCCAGTAACTATGACTATAATTTAGAAGAAGCTTAAAAAGTTTCTTTCCAAGAAGTCTTGAAAACTTAATGAAGAGTCCTCATGATTTGGAAATGACTCACTGGTTTAAGTTTAAGAAGATATTTAGAGAAGAGAATCCTTCAGGAGAGGGCAATTAGTGGAAAGCCTGAAGCGTACAGAAAATGTGGCACATTGAAGGAATAGTAAATTGTTAAAGGAGTCCAGGAATTAAATATATTACATAAAAACTATATATTCATAACATGCAAATAAAGGTGAACAAGCACAAACTATTACATTTTCCAATTTGTGGATTAGCTCTAAAAATAAAATTCTCTGTACATTAAAGAGGTTATAAGTTTTTGGTTTTTTTTTTTAATAAATACTTTTTAAAAAAATTAGTATTATTATTTTGTGTGTACCGTCAACTCAGATCTGACTGGTACAGGAGTAGATTGTCCCCTTTTCTCCAGCGGATAATCTGGTGGATTCAAACAGGTCACTCTGGGATTGCAGTGCAGCTTCTTGCCACTAAAGAGGCTAGAAGTTTTATGCTATCACTTGCTGTCTATCATCTTCACATTTGTTTTTAATAAAGGTAAATCAGTGGCTTCTTAGTTCAATAAATCTAAACTTTCTCTGTATCATTTAAGCCTGTACCATCACAAGAATGATGAAAATATTATTGTCATATTTATCCTTTAAGCTTTTCTTAGTGAGCATACACTATTTGGACATAAATATTTTCAAATCGATATATTTATAATAATTCACTCTTTTGTATTATTTTTTAATAATACAATGAATTTACTCTTGATTGAATGTATAATTATTGTTTGTATAATTTAATAGGGGCTGTTGTTGTTGTTAAGTGCTGTTGAGTTGAATATAATTCAGCAACCTTATGAAAAGCAGATCTGAGCCCTGCCTTATCCTGTGCCATCCTCACAATCTCTGACATACTTAAGCCCATCGCTGCAGTCATTTTGTCAGTCTATCCCACTGAAGGCCTTCCTCTTTTTCCTTGACTTTCTACCTTGATGATGTCCTTTTCCAGGCAATAGACCCAGCCAGAATGCTCTTTAGAGGCAAGGATGGAGAAACTTAATCTAACTTTGAACATGTTGTTAGAAGGGGTTATTCCTTGGAAAAGAGCATCATAATTAATTATGTCTTGTTGTTGTTATGTGTCATTAGGTGAACTACAACACACATGAACCTATGTATAATAGTTCTGAACCCTGCTCTATCCTTAAACCAATCCAACTGTCTCTTAACACACCTACCCTCATTACTACACTTACTATGTCAACCGTTTCATCCAGGTTTTCCAGTCTTCCACTCTCTCTTCACTCTTCCAAGCATGATATCTTTCTCTAAGCACTGGTCCTTGCTGGCAACATGTGAAAAGTGTGTGAGATGGACCTTCAAAACCTTTGCCTCCAGGAAACAGTTTGGATTCACTTTCTCCACTACAGACTTGTTAGTTCTCTTGGTAGTCAATGGTATGTTCAATATTCTTGTTCAGCACCACATCTCAAATGCATCAATTCTTCTTCTGTAATCTTTGGTCATTGTCCAAATTGGAGCATTTTGCCACATTGGAAAATAGTAAAGAACATTCCATATCTTGAATAAATCTAATAACTATTATGCTGAATAAAATAAGTCAGGAAATACAAGTATTTAAAGGGTGCTTCTAGGTTGAGTAATGACTCCAATTTACAGGCATAGAAGGTTTTATTTTCTATAAATTAAGCATTATTATATCAACATTCCCAATAAATATTAATTATTTCTGATGATAACTACTGGAAATTGATTAAAAATTATTCTAAATATAATGATAAATGTTTGGTTACTGTAGTTAAAGAGTGAATGTGTTAAAGGGGAAAAGGATTACCAATAAATAAATACAGTTAAAATATTAGCTATCTCAAATTAGCTTTCCCAATCTTGAGGGAAAACTCTGGATTCAGAAATAATTTTTTAAAAAAGAGAGAATGCTTTTTGAAGTGGAGGGGGGTAGTTTGTTTAGTATCTAATTACAGAATAATCTTGATGAAAGCATGGCCACATCAGTTCAGCAATTTGAGAAAAGGGAATCTTTACTTCACAAAAAACTGTATACAGCTTGTATTGAAGGATTATGAAGAAGTTAACTTTTAACCCTTCTCAGGTAGAAGCCATAAAACCTCACAGGACTTTTGCCCTCTTTTAGAAAAACAAGGCCATAAAATGGCTCACCCACATCTGTGAGTACAGATAAGAGAAATTCCAGGCCTTGTTTTTCTGAACTTTACTTCCCACTCCCCCACCCCTTGCACTGACCCCGGTTGCCGCGTGCGCGCGCGCCACCTTGCTTTTAAATGTACCAATCAGATAGTTTTCCTCGCTTACCCGCGCGTGCCAAATTATTACCAATCAGAACTGCCTACCTCAGTGTATATTCAAATACACCAATCAGCAACCCTCCCTGTGTGTTAGCCCATGTTTGCGCGGGTTATTGCCTTTATAAGCTGTATGTACCCTTAGCTCAGGGCTCAACTCCTCTGCAGGTCAAGAGTTGTGCCCCAGCGCGCTGGATGGAATGAAACCTCATGCTGTTTGCATCAAGGATGGTCTCTCGTGAGTGATTGGTGCTGGCATCCGATCTCATTGGGGTCCGGCTCTGCGGATCCAACAGTATAGAGGACGACTGATATTTGACAAGGAAACAAAATCAGTTAAGTAGGGAAATGACAGCCTTTTTAACAAGTGGTTTGGCAAAATTGGATAACTATCCATTGAAGACTTGGGCAAAACCACACTCATACCACATACAGAAACCAAATTATGGTGTATCAGAGATTTAGAAGTAAAACCAAAGGCTCTAAAATTTATCAGAGAAAAGCTAGAACAACTCTTGAAGCCCTAATCTACAGCATGACAGACTTCTAAGTGTTTTGCATTTCTATTGTAAAAAGGTAGGAGATTTCAACCCATTGAAGCTCCTGTTGATCTCCTTTCTCTTAGATTAGATTTTCTGTTTCCTCTCAGATATATCCTTCCCTTCATATTTCAGGTTTAGCATGATCAACCATTTAGAAAATAGATACAAAATTAATCTAAAATTAAAGTATGTGCAAAACCAATTTAAATACTTTGAGAGTTGTGATGACATTGTATAAACTAATTATAGTATAATAAAATTATTCTTACACTAAAAAAAACCCCAACATTATATACAAATGTGTGAGGCTGTGCTGCAATCCTGAACGTACACAGTTCAAGGCCATCAGCTGCTCTGAAGAAGGATAGGACATGGAAATTACTGAACAATATCACATGAAAGTAAAATTGTGTTGGACAGTAAATCAAACAATGAGAAGAAGATATGAAATGAGTAGTGTTATTGGGGAATGAAGGGTCTGGGACAAATCAAATGATGTTGTCAGAGGAGTAAAATAAAAGTGTTATTCATAAAAATTTTGTGCAGCATAACAAACTGTGGCTGACTCTGAAAAGAATGGGAATCCCAGAACACTTGATCGTTCTAATGC
>NW_006399835.1:3570653-3575806 GCF_000299155.1 Elephantulus edwardii | reverse complement strand
ATACTCCATTGTTATCACAACAAAAAAATACGCTTTTAAGTACCAGAAGATCTACATACTTAAAATTACATGATAATTTACTTTTTAACCTCTCAATATTCTCTAATCAGAGTTCTTCTTATTAACTACAATGATTCTTTGAATCATAGGGTTTGTGTGCTCACACTACAGGGATGCACTGAGTTTTTAAGTTACTTTTGGTACTTCAATAGTTCGTGAATTTGCCAAGTCTTCTTTTATCTACAGAACTGTAGTAACTATCTATGTCTGGCCTTTATCAATAACCTTTTTAAAAATGAAGTTATAATTAAAGAAAAAGAAGACTAAAAATGGCTTCCATTCAGTAAGACTGTTGTAAATAATTATGTTCTAAGTAAATGTAGTAAATTTTACAAAACAATTCTCATTCATCTATATATTACATTTAAGCAATTTATAACTACAGCTGTCATAAACTATTCTGTAACTGAAGCTGGTAACAAACACTACTAACAATTCTGTATTATCTGGGATGAACAGAGTGGCTAAGATCACTTTAAGTTATCCTAATGGATAGTATGGAAATAGAGTTAATTATTTGATCTTTCCAACTACTTGCTATGCTCTGAGAGCTAGACAATGAATAAGGATGACAGAAAAATAATTGGTACTTTTGAACTTTGGTGTTGGAAAAGAGCTCCAAACATCCCATGGATGACCAAGAGAATAAACAGATATGTTTTGGAGATGGTGCAGCCGGAGTGCTCATTGGCAAGAATGATGAAGCTTTTCCTCACATACTTTGTTAATGTTGTTAGGAGGGGCCATTTCTTGGAGAAGGACATGCTGCTGAGAAGGGTAGAGGGTTGGCAAAGGAGAGGAAGACCTTCTACCAGGTGGACTGACACAGTGACGGCTATAAAGGGCTCCTATGTGTCAGGAAGCTTGAGGGTGGTGCAGGATAGAACAGGGTCCAGACGTTTTGTTCATAGGGTTGCCATGAGTCATATTCAATCCAATGGCACCTAACAACAATAGCAACGGGGTTATATGTCACCTTGATAGCGCATGATTACCAGTATTGTGTGCATGCTTGTATTTTATTTTGTGATAAGGTTTAATTATCCGTCATTATGTATCTTTTTAGTCTTGACTTCGATGTATTGGTTGTTGTTGTTGTTATGTGCCGTCGAGTCACTTATGACTCATAGCGACCCTATGTACAACAGCCCTAAACTCTGTTCTGTCCTGTGCCAATCGCACTGTCTCTGACACTCCCATTTCAATTATCCCAGTCACTGAATCAATGCACCTTATGCAGGGCTTTCCCCTCCTGCTCTGTCCCTCCACCCTCCCAAGCATGATGTCCTTCTCCAAGGACCTCTCCCTCCTTACAACATGTCCAAAGTATGTTAGATGGAGCCTCAGAATCCTTGCCTCCAAGGAGCCACCCAGTTTAATCCTTTCTAGGATAAATCTGTTTGTTTTCCTAGCCGTCCACGGTACCCTCAGTACTCTTCTCCAGGACCAAAGCTCAAAGGCATCAATTCTCCTTCTATCCTCCTTAGTCATTGTCCAACTCTCTGATGCATAACAAGTGACTGCAAAAACCATGGCCTGTATCAGATGCACCTTAGTCTCCAGAGAGACACTATTGCTCTTCAGTACTTTGAAAAGGTCCCTAAAGCAGACTTTCCATGACAATACGCCTTTTAATTTCCTGGCTATTTGTGCCAAGAGTGTTGACTGTGGAGCCAAGCAAACTAAAGCTGGGAACAATATCAATCTCTTCACCATCCATCCTGATGCTGCCAATTGGTCCAGTGGAGAGAATCTTTGTTTCCTTGACATTAAGCCTTAATCCATATTGGAAGCTCCAGTCCTTGACCCTCTGCAGCAAATGCTTCAGGTCCTCCTCAGTTTCAACAAGCAGGGTTGTGTCATCTGCATAACACAGATGGTTGATAGATCTTCCACCAATCTTGACCCCAAATTTCTCTTCCTAGGGCCCAGCCTCTCAGATAATCTGTTTTGTGTACAGGTTGAATAGGTATGGAGAGAGGACACATCCCTGGCGCACGCCCTTTCCAATTTTGAACCATGCACTGTTCCCTTGCTCTGTTCTGACAGTTGCCTCCTGGTCCAATATAGGTTTCTTATTAGCACGATCGAGTGTTCTGGGATTCCCATTCTTCTCAGAGTCAGCCACAGTTTGTTATGATCCACACAGTTAAACGCCTTTGCATAGTCAATGAAACACAGATAGACATTCTTCTGGTATTCTCTGCTTTCAGCTAAGATCCATCTAACATCAGCTACAATATCCCTAGTAGCATGACCCCTTCTAAACCCAGCCTGGACTTCTGGCAGTTCTCTGCTGATGTACTGTTCCAGTCATTTTTGGATAATCTTCAGTAGAATCTCGATTGCATATGAAATCAGTGAGATTGTTCTAGAGTTTCCACACTCTGTTGGGTCACCTTTCTTTGGGATGGGAACAAATATAGATCTCTTCCAGTCAGTTGGCCAAGTGGTTGTTCTCCAGAATTCTTGGAACAACTTGGTCAGTACATCCAGGGCAGCATATGTTAGCTGAAATATGTCAATTGGTATACCATCTATTCCTGAGGCCTTATTTTTTGCTATTTCCTTCAAAGCAGCTAGAACTTCTTACTTCATCCCCATAGGCTCTTGCTCATAGGTTGTTTCATGTAATTCTTCTGTGTCTGCCAATTCCTTTCAATACAATGACTCAGTATATTCTTTCCATCTTTTTTAATACTTCCTGGATCATTTAATATTCTGCCTCAAATAGTCATGATTATAGAAACTCTAGGTTTGAATTTGCTCTTCAGTTCCTTGAGCTTAAGAAATGCTGAGTGAGTTCAGCCCTTTTGATTTTCTGACTCCAACTCTATGTATTAGGCAAGATTAAGATTATATGCATTCAACTCACTCCCATTACTCAAGTTATCAACCTTGCTTAAGCCTCATCTTCTGTCTTACAAAAAACTGAAGGAGAAAGAAGCAAGCAGAGGAGTAATATCACCAAGAAAGAACTATGAGCAAAGAGCATCTTTTGAAAGTGAGGTGCCTGCACTGAGAAACTCCTAGACTTTAGACTCCGAGACTGTAACTGTCAACATGGACATCATGAGAGTGAGTGATTTTGGAATGTATCTTGGACACTTGTCAATTATGTAAAAAACTCTAGATACATACAAGCTTGGAAGGAGGAGTGGCATCTGAAATAGTTTGCCTTGGGAAACCCTATGAACTTGGAGAAACGATGAAAGTTATACAAGTGCTCAGGTCTTTTGTTCATAGGGTTGCTATGAGTCATCTATGACTCGATGGCACTTAACAAAACAACAGCATAAAGAGAGATCAGATGGCCTAGTTGACAGAAAGTGATGCTACCAAGCCAAAGGTGGGTGATTTTAATCTGTTGCCCTCAGGCCTGGTTTTAATTGTTTTTGGTCAAACATTCTTCTAAGTGGCATAGCACTGTTCTGTCCACTTTCTATACAAAGGTAATTCGTGGTTGCTGTGAAGCAGAACACTATGACACTGATGTGTCAAATGTGTTAACGGTTACCCATGGTGGACAGTGTTTGGTAGAGCTCCCTGATTCCAACAAGCTTGGGAGCAGGAGTGGCAACCTCTTCTGAAAGAGCTTGCCTACGGAAAACCTATGGTCTTGGAGAAATGATGAAAGTTATGTAAGTGTACAGGTGTTTTGTTCATAGGGTCGCTATGAATCATCTATGACTCAACGGTGGTGGCAACAACAACAACAACAGACACTATTTAATTATTTTCTTTTAGCAGGGAGTAATGTGGTTTAGCTATAGCATATGTAACTTTGTGTAGACCGTGGCCTATTTCAAAGATATCTTACTTTTTCATTACACATAATAGTTTTGGTCTCTTTCATTGTCTTATTTTACTACAGCTCTCTGTGGCTTTCTGAAGGTTTGCAGGGTCTCATTGTGGCAAAGGACTATTGTGAAAATAGCCCCACCTGTGTTCCCTTATTGCCTCAGGGCCTCAGCCTGTATGGACAAAGCAAAGCGTATCTGATGCAGATTTGCTTATGGTGACTGGGTCTTATCTCAGTTCCACTCACCTGTCCTGATATCTTTGGAAAGCATTCACATGTACTTGTTTTTTGGAGTTCAGGAAATGAAATTACTTATAAGTCATTTTAAGCAAGTCCCAAGGACAGATTTTTCAGGGCTCTGTATCTATTACCTCTAATGTTCTGCATCATCAACATTGTGTCTGTAACTATAAATCTACAGATACCAGGACAGAGCCTAACAGCAAATGCTTTACCCACAAGCTGTTCATAGATTATCCCACAGGGACAAAGAGCTGTCCCAGACTGATTGCCCTGTTTAACTGGGTTTCTCTTCTACAAGCCTCATATTTTTCTGATGTATAAATTAAATCTTTATGCATATATAATAGAACAATATCTCCCTTTGCTGGAACTTCAGATAGATTTTTATACTTTTTGTGCGTGTATGTTAGTGCTGTCTGACTCATGTGATGTCAGAGAGAAACTTACTGAATATGTGAAGAAATTTGTCTTTGTAAGATGACTTCGTTTGCCACATTAGAGTCGGCCCATACCAGGTTGAGCAAGTTTCTTCCACTGGATGAGAAGATACAAGATGCCCAACCACTATGCTCTTGCTCCAGGCCCTATGGTCTTGGAGAAATGATGAAAGTTATGTAAGTGTATAGGTGTTTTGTCCATAAAATACCAAATTAACTCACCTTCTTCTCATCAAATGTATTCTTTTTGTCTCTTGTGTCATTTCCACAACTTACAGTAACGCTGATCACTGAAGAACAGGGAAAATTGAGCTATATTATTTTTTTCTGACAGGAAGTCTTAATGAAGTTATAATTTAACTTCGTCTCTATTGTAATTGTTCAGATTTTCTCAAGCTGAAGGTACTGAAAGACAAATTCAAGCCTCACGTTGCAATACTTAGAGATGCTATGGGCACAATCTTGAATGATCCAGGAAGCATCAAAATAATATTGAAGGTATTTTCCAGAAAAAAAAAAAATAGATAAAAACGAACAGGGAAGGAATACACAGAATTACTGCACAAAAAAAGTTGTCACTTAAAAAAGTTCAGGAAATATCAAATAATGAA
>NW_006399835.1:3567573-3569568 GCF_000299155.1 Elephantulus edwardii | reverse complement strand
TCTTGACCCCACATTTCTCCTCATAGAGCCCAACCTCCCGGATAATCTGTTCTGCATATAGGTTGAAAAGGTATGGAGATAGGATGCATCCCTGGCCTACGCCCTTCCCAATTTTGAACCATGCAGTGTTCCATTGCTCTGTTCTGACGAATAGTAGATAGGAAATTTTAAAAATCTCAAGAAAGAATTGGAAGAAGTCAAGGCTCCAGGTATATTGTTACTGACCTCAGGTGGATCCTGGCTGAAAAGAAAGTGTCCTTGCTTTTCTGACCATGTAAAGACATTTGACTGTGTGCATCATAGCAAATTATAGCTAACATTGAAAAGAGTGGGAATCTCAGAACACTGAATTATACTCATGTGAAATCTCAACCTAGAACTAGAGGCTTTCATGTGAATGGAACAAGGGAAAACTACATGGCTTAAAAAGGAGTCTGTCAGGGTTGTTTCTTAATAATTTAAAAACCTGCACTCAATGAGAAAGAATATCGCATCAGGATTGAAGGAAGACTCATCAACGACCTACATTATGCTGATGATACAACCTTGCTTACTGAAAGTAAGGAGGACTTGAGGCACTTGCTGAAGCCTCGCCAAAGGACCAACAGTCAATATAATGATAGATGGAGCAAGGATTGAATCTGTGAATGATTTCATCTTCTTTGGATCAATAATCAACACCCTTGATACCAACAATCAGGAAATCAGGAGACATACTACATTGGGAAAGTCTGCAGTCAGGGACCTCTCTAGAGTGCTGGAGAAAAATGAAGACTAAGGTGTGCCTAATTCAGCCTATAGTCTGCTCAGTCACCTGCTATGCATCAGAGAACTGGACAATGAAACAAGAATAACAGAAGAATTGATACCTTTGAGTTGTGATGCTGGAGAAAAGTATTGAATATACTTATGACTTCCAAGAGAAAAACAGAAATGTCTTAGAGAAGGTACAGCCAGAATGCTTCTTGGAGGCAAAGATGGCAAAGTTTAATCTCACATACCAGGCTGGGAAAGGCAGAGGGTCAGCAAAAGAGAGGAAGATACTTAATGACAAGGATTGATGTGGCAATGATCTCTAATGGGCCTAAGCATGACACAGATAATGATGGTGCAGGATAGGACAAGGTTCAGATCTGCTATTTCTATGGTTGTCATGAACTGTAGGCAACTTGATGGCATCTAATAACATCACAGCCTTTGAAACTGTACCTGTACACCTCCTTGAAATAGTGAGAACTTCTGCTTCTTTACCTTCTACTGTACAAACATACATGATAAGTGTAGCCAGATAAACCTACAAAATGTGTGGTCTGTTAGGTCACTAGTGCAGAAAACAGAGCCATTTCTAAGTGGTGTCCAGTTTTGAGAATACTGATCATTGGTTTTGTGGATGCCAAACATCACCAGGACAAAATATGCTTTCTCTGTTCATTAGTTAATGAAATAGAAAGGAAGGTAGATTGTTTTGTTCTAGAAGGCAGAGGCATATGCTTCTATTTGGAATCCACATAGTAAGAAGACTTCTAGATTACATTTTTCAAAGCAAATTACAAGAGCAGGTCTTACAGAATTGTTATGTTCCATCAAGTCACCTGAAACTCAAAGCTATCCTATGTACAATAGCTCTGAACCTTGCCCTATCTTGAGCCAGTCTCAGCTGACTCTGACACACCTACTCTCATAACCTCAGTTACTGTCTCAATTGATCTCTTCCAGGGTCTTTCTTTCTTGCATTGTTCCCCCCACATTTTCAAGCATACTGTCACTCTCAAAGTACTGCTCCCTCCTGGCCATGTGTCCAAACTATGTTAGACGGAGCTTCAAAATCGTAGCCTCCAAGAAGCAGCTTGGTTTTACTCTCTCCAAGACAGACCTACTCATTCTCCTTTTTTTTTTAATTTTTTTTATTTAGTTTGTTTATTTTTCATTTCAATGAACATCTACAGAGATTTTGGAATTCCATTCATTCATTGTTGCACCCTTCTCCCCACACAA
>NW_006399835.1:3518666-3567473 GCF_000299155.1 Elephantulus edwardii | reverse complement strand
CACCTCCCCAAACCCCACCCCCTACCCCCAAATATAATCCACTCTGCAACCCTCATTGCATACTCCTATGATAAAAATAATGCCCTAAAATATAATACTTTTAGACTATTCTCTCCCCCATAGACTTCAATGCTACTGCTCATTCTCTTGAAAGTCCATATTATGTTCAATATTGTTCTCCAGCACCACGGAGTTGAGCATCTATTATTCTTGTGATCTGCATCATCAACACCACATTTTATCTAAAACTCTACAGGTGCCTGACAAATCAAGTGTGACAGCAATCCTAAATTGCCAGCAGTAGGCAAATTATTTCTGTCTGTACTACAAGTCCTTGGAACTCTGCTAGCTTAGTCCATAGGGTATTGTGCTACTAAATATAAAAATCTTAGTTCAAATGAATCAGCCACTCTGAAAGAGGAAAAGATTCAGTCTGCTCCAATTTATATATACAGTCTCTGAAACTTGAAGGAGGATTGCGGTCAGAATTAATTCAATGGTTGTGAGTGAATGAGTTCTATAAGCAGTTAGTTAATTATACTTGGCACATATAAACTATGAATAATATAATAAACATATTGTAAGAACATTATAGAAAAATACTATAAATACATCTCCAAATATAAAGTCAAATTCTGGCTGTTTTAATTCACTAGAAGCTCAAAGAGAGTTGCTGTTGTTATCGATTGTCTTTGAGTCTAGCACGACTCATAGCGACCCTATGAAGAATTTCCAGAGACATGTTGTTTAGGAAGTGGATAAGGTCCCCATGTGATTTACAGCCCCTAGAAATGGACTGGAGGGTCAGTTATGAGTAAATTCCTGCCTGATAGCATAAGTGAGTGAATTACAAGATCAAAGAAAATCTTTTTGTTATGTCACTGTAAAACAAAACACTGCTTCTTTCAATGCATCATTTCTCTTTGCCTATAAACATGTTCCAGCATCTACCTTACAAATCAAATCCTCTGTCAACTCTACTCCTTAGTTTAACTGCTGATCTCTCCATCACTAAGGTTTCTATCTTCAAGGATCATTTGTCATTCTAACCACCTCAGTAACAGAGTCACCTGGGCCTAAAGTTTTAAAATGCAGCTTTCATATATCCTTGTATATATCTCACTGATCATCAGTATGTGAATTTGCTGACAGTTGGGAGCAAATACAGGTTTAACCTGCTTTAATCTTAAGAACAGAAATTTTATTAAATTCCTTTCACCTTCTCTCCAGAATTAACTGGCACTCATTTTCTTATTATTAATAGATTTAGAATGGAAATCCTTGATGTCAAAACTTTCTATTTATCAAAATGTTTCTTATGAGTTTAGTTCTGGGAATTTTTGTTTTCTTTATATTGAAGTGTAATACACACTGAAGGCTGTGATCTTACATCTTCATCAGTAAGTGCTTCAATTTATCTTCATTTTCAGCAAGCAAAACTGTGCTATGTCCATTCACAGATTGTTAATGAGTCTCCTTCCAACCCTGTTGTCCTGTTTTTTTCTCATATAGTCCAGCTCTTCAGATTATTTTCTCAGCATACAAATTAAATAAACATGGTGAAAGGAAATAATCTTTCCTAATTTTAAACCATAAAGTATCCATTTATTCTGTTTGCATGATTGGATTTTGCTCCATGAGCAGGTTCCACACTAGTACAATTAAGAGTCCTAGAATTTCCACTCTTCACAGTGTTTTCTGTCATTTGTTATGATACACACCATCAAATTCTTTACATAATCAACAAAGCACAACTATTTTTTTTCCTTTGCCTTCAGCAAAGATCCATCTGATACCAGTAATGGCATCCTTAGTTCTATGGCCTTTCTTGAACCCAGTTTGAATTTCTGTAATTTCTCTTTCAATGTGTTGTTCCAGGTATTCTTAATTACCTTTGGCAAAATTTTACCTGTATGTGGTATTAATGATATCCTTCGTCAATTTCTATATACTGTAGTATTATCTTTTTTGAACTGTGTACAAGTATGGATCTCTTCCAGTTTGATGATCAAGTAAGCTTAACACAGGCATGCAACTTACTTCAGTACTGTATTGTTGTTGTTGTTAAATGCCGCCAAGTCATAGATGACTCATAGTGACCTTATGAACGAAAGACCTGAACACTTGAGTAACTTTCATCCTTTCTCCAGATCCATAGGGTTTCCAGAGGCAAGCTATTTCAGAAGTGGATGCCACTCCTGCTTCCAAACTTGTTTTAATCGGAGAGCTCCTCCAAACACCGTCCACCATGAGTAACCATTATCGCATCTGTCACATCAGTGTCACAGTCAGCGTCACAGTCAGCAGTGCATTAATCTGTTGAAATATTTCTGTTTATTACTGGGGTTTGGTGTTTTGCTAACGTTTAGTGCATTTTAGATTTCTTTATTCAGTACTACAATCAACATCCATGGAAGCAACAGTCAAGAAATCAAACTATATATTGCAATGTGCAAGTATGCTGCAGAAGACCTTTTTATTTTCTTTTTTCTCCACCCCCGCCCCTTTTTTTTGTAGCTGTTCCTTTGAGGACCAACAGGCACCTCAGCCAAACCATTATATTTTCAATTACCTCATACTAATATAAAAGTTGGACAATGACAAAATATTGAATACATTATAGGTTCCATAATAGCTATCTATGTTGATGGGAGGGCAAGCAGAATTTTCCTCAGAAGTGAAGATGGTGAAAATTTGTCTCACATACTCTGGACATATTATCAGAAGGGGCCAGTACCTGGAGAATGAAAAGGGATCCGAGGCAAAATATTGTACTTAAATGGAGGCACAGACTGTAGGTAAAAAGATCCCATTGCACTCTGGAATTTCTTTTACTGAAAGGAAGGTCATGGAAAGAGCAGAGAGAACATGGAGCCTTCTAACACAAAACGGGTTCAGTGCAGGCTTCTAGTTGCTTGTGTTTGTTGTTGTTGCTTTTCCATCATACTGTCTGTCACCTTTTCAAATATAAAGTCCTTTTCCAAGGAATAACTACTCCTAGTAATATGTTCAAAATATATGAGATAAAGCTTTATCACCTTTGCCTCCAAGGAGCACTTTGGTTGAACCTTCTCCAAGACTTAACTGTTTGCTTTTTTGGCACTCTATGGTATCTTCAGTACATTTCTCCAACACCACAGCTAAAAGGCTTCACTTTTTCTTCAGCATTTTACAGCTCCCAGATGCATAGCAAGTGACTGAAAATGCCATGAATCAAGAGAACCTTAGTCTATTAAGCTTGGGATTGGGAGGGGGATGTGTGTTATTATTTTACTATTTTTATTATTTACTCTATTTTCTCAACTTATTTCATTAAATGTCTCTGTGTCATTTTAACCTTAGTCTGGGAATCATGTCAACATCCTCCCACTGACTTGGGAATCATCTTGTTTTCTGGGTCCCTGTTCATTGTATCTGTTATCCATTTCTATCACCAATATTCTCAGTACTTGCCAAACAAACTAAAAGCTTTCAATGGAAATGGAAGAATTTGTTGCACCATGAAATTAATAATAATATATCAAGGATCCCCAGAAATCTATTCCCATTCTCCTCTCAATCAGATTAATGTTGCTAACTTCACTTCCCTGATGCATCCTATTAATTATCAAAGGAAATGTACCTCAAAGAAAATAATTTTATAATTTCTCGCTAATTGAATGGGGGGTAGCTCTTAGGGAGATGAGGTTGGTATCTATCTCTCAACTAACAGCCCACAAATAATCTTCTATATTTACCTATAAAAATAATTTTTATCAAAACATAAATTACTGCAATCATGAAATTGTTGGAAAGGAGCATAGATAAAAATAAACATTATTCACCACTATTTTCCATTTCATTTGTAAAATAATTGTACAAATGTGTATAACAGTAGTAAAAACAATGTTAGATCACTATTATGATAAATATTCTGTTTTAGTTTCTCTTAGAAACATAATCACGAATAGGAAAACTAGAGATGTAGAAGATCACTGTATGAGGTAGCTAACAAAAATTTGAATGTTGGTCTTGCCATTCTTTATTCACCTTGAAAGAATTCTTATCATTGATTTCAACAGGAAGCAGTACTAAAAGTTGTTCTGTATATCATAGGTTAACTTGAGGATTTGCCTAATTAAAGTGCTGTTAGTAGAAGGATGCCTGATCACAGAATGGTTTAACACTCAGCCCCTAGCTAAAAGGTTGACAGTTTAGTAGACTCTGAGAGAAAGAGAAGACAGTTTTCTTCTATAAAGATTCACAGGCTTGGAAACTCTAAGGAACTCTTCTCTGTACTATAATGTCTCTGTGAGTGAATCTGTGACAATGAGTTTTTGGCTTTTATTAGTTTATATGTCAATTTTCAATACTAATTTCTCTATAAAAGGCATTGTTATTCGCTCTAGAAGATAAACCACTAAAATCTTGAAACTCAATCTAGGTGTGATACTGGGAGAGAGTGAAAATAGACCCTCTCTCAAGTAAAGAAAATCACCTTCTCAAACAAATGGGACAAGAGAGTAAAATATCACTATTTGTTGCTTAATGCATCTCAAGGGTGTTATTCTGAATTCTGTAGAAAACATCTGCAGAAAGAATGAAGGAATCCTTTGAGTTTTCAGTCAAATCCTCTGCAATAATTCTGATGAAGTCTCATGTCCATGTCAAGATTTGAATTTCTATCTACAAGTAGCTCTAAACAGTTTTCCATTTGTTTGTTTTGTTGGCTGTACCCCTTTCCCCATTCCCCCATTGGTGATTATAATCCACCAGTATCTCAAAGAGATAAAAATGAACAATTTCCTCCTGTGCAATTTATAGCCTCTGAAAACCCACTGGAAAACCAGCTTTCCGTCAATTCTGACTTGAAGGTGATGACATGATTATGATGATCTTTAGGTTAACAATCAACATGTAAAGTATCCTGCCACCAAGACTCATTTCATATACATATAATAAAATCATTGCATTAAGTCAGAACTAACTTTTAGCTGACCCTTCTGTCAGGTTTTAAAAGACTGTAAATTGCACAGGAGATTGTTCACTTTTATTCTTCAGAGTTGCTGGTAGTTTTTAATTACCTGTCGTTAAACTGATAGTGCAATTCTTTACCTGCTGGCCACCAAAGCACTCCTATAGATATAATTGTTGTTATGTGCCATTGAGTCAGCTACAATTCATAGTGACCCTATGGACACCCTACTCTATCCTGTTTCATCTTTACCATTGTCCACACACTTGAGCCCACTGTCACAGTGACTGTATCAATCCAACTCATTAAGGGCCTTCCTCTCTTACACTGACACTCCACCTTTCCAAGTAAGATATCCCTCTTGAAAGATGGGCCCTACATAACAACATGCCCAAAGAATATGTGATAGAGTTTCACCATCCTTGACTCCAAGGAGCACCTTATTTCACATAATAGGCTTCAAATAATTCATGATTAGAAGAATGTGTATTAAAAATAAGCTTAATTATTTACAAGTTTCTTTGTCAGGTATTCATTTTTTTCAGTCCCTATGCAGCCATTCACAGCATACCTGAGTCCATCCATTTGTATCAGAAAATTAAACATATGTACATCTCTGTGCCTTTGTCAAAAATTATCCCATAAGGGTTCCTATTGTTCATCTATCTCTACCCTAGCCTGGAATGCAATGGGATAGAGTTTGAAACAATCAACAATTAATTAAAAATCTTCTGTTCTTGAGCTAAAATGTGTAGTGTCTGAAACAACCTCTTATATTAAATTGGATTCACCACTGAGCCTTGAGAAAACAAGAGATAATCTGGCCAAATGCTGGATGATTCTGCCAAGAAGCTGTTCACAAGAAGGACCAAGGCAATAATCCTGAAGGAAAACAAGCCTTGCGTGTACTGGGCTGAAAAGCAAAGCCTTGGTGGGCAGTGCAAATGAGGAGGGAGCCTAAGAACTTGAGGTTGTTGTTGCCTGAAGTGTTTGTAAATGACTATATTTGATCTTAAAAATGCACTGTAAAAGAAAATGTAAGCAGCTGTTTCTCCTAAAATCTTTCAGATATGTGGAATCCTTATAAGTTATAATACAGTACAAAGTGCAGTCTTACTGACTGTTCCAGATAGTTATGTTCAATTTTGGCTCCCTGAGGGCCTATTGTTCACATACTGAAACCAAAAATAGGGGCAGCTATGGTTTCTCTGAGCATGGCTTCCCAGTGAACATGAAAACGGCAGATGAAGAAGTGTCCAGAGCCTAGTAAAACATTTAGTTGCAGACAGAGTCATGACAATAAATAGAAAACTCCCTGGAAACTCTTATACATTTGATAGATTTGGACATGTGGTCAAGAAACATCCAATCTTAAAAAGGACATCATGCTAGAAAAGGTGAAGAGTCAGTGAAAGAAAAGACCCTCAGAGAGATGGATTGACAAAGTGACTTCTAGCTTATCAGAGACCATGAAGAAGGCACAAGATAGGGCAAAATTCACATATGTTGTTCATAGGACCACTATGAGCCATAATTATTCTTCAGTTAGGAGTCTACATAATAAGATAAATTATTAACTTGATGTCATCTAATAACAAGATCATATAAGATTGGGATCAAGGTTATCAGTGTTCTTAGAAAATGAGAGTAATATATGCTTTGCATAACTTTAAAAATGCATGACATAATCATATGATATGCTTAGTTTTATGTGCTGTTGAGTTTCCTGTGACTCATAGTGACCCTATGTACAACAGCCCTATACCCTGCTCTATCCTGAGACAATCTTATTGTCTCTGAGACACCCACTCCCATTACTCAAGTCACTGAATCAATCCATCTCATCAAGTATTTTCCTTTCATGCACTGCCCCCCCACCCAAGCATGACGTCCCTCTCCAAGGAAAACTTAAAAATAGTGTGCTTCTAGCTGAAATGCCATGAGCCTCTGGCAGTTCAAATCTCCATCTGCTCCACAGGAAAAAATATAGACAATCTATTCCCATGTACCTCTAAAAACCTGCTGGAGGATAAGCAATGACATTAGATTTTGATATATAAAAATTAATTAAACTTAAAAATCCCATTAACTACTGTTTAACACATAGTGATACAGGAAGTAGGAAGGGAAGGAAACAGAATGGATAAATGAAAGAGAGAGGGAGAGGAAAGAAGGAAGCACAATGAGGGTTACCATAAGGTAAAAGCAAAATTATGTATATGTCTAAGTGGAGAGAATCCTTGGTTGATAGAAATTGTTATTAGGCTCAACAGCTAATGGAAAATCTGGAAATTCAAATTTTCCTAGAGCCACTTTGGAAAAATAGTAATCTACCTCTGAAAATCAGCCCTAGAGAAGACTAAAGAGCACAACTCCATACTGACACGCCTGGGATTGCCATGAGTGGGAAGAGACTCAGGACTAACTCACAAATGAAAGAGAATATATTCCCATAATCACATAAAAAAAGAAGCAAAAAGCAGGCAAAATATGTATGTATATGTATCTCTCCCCCACCTTTCTCTCTGTGTGTGTGTGTGTGTGTGTGTGTGTGTGTGTGTTAAACTGTTTCCTAAAGGTCAAGATTTTACAAAAGTGTATCTTTTTATTATGTTTTCCAAGATTAAAAAAAAAAGTGTTCTCTCTTTAGGTTTAAATTTGGGTTAGGGTCAAGGTCAGACTGAAATGCAAATTATCTCCCTCTGCATCTGTGTTGATAATTTCTTCATTTTAGCTGGTCAGAACATCTACTGTTACATATTTATTTTAGCAGGAAAAAATATAACTCTGTTTTCATAAGCAGACATTCCTTGAGCCTCCATAGAAGCTAACTGAAATGAAAAATCATTAAAAAAAGAAAAATATTGTTTTCTTTATTCATTTTAGGATCTCTGATCCAGGCTATGGTCTTTGCAATTATGTGCTATGCATCAGAGAGTTGGACAGTGAATAGGAATGATAGAAAGAGAATTGATGCCTTTGAGCTGTGGTGCTGGAGAAGAGTGTTGAATATACTATGGACTGCTAGGAGAACAAACATATCTGTCCTTGAGAGGGTCAAGCTGGAATGCTCTTGGAGTCAAGGATTCTGAAGCTTTGTCTGACATACTTTGGGCATGTTGCAAGGAGGGACTGGTCCTTGGAGAGGGACATCATGTTTGGGAGAGTGGAGGGATAACACAGGAGAGGAAGACCTCGATGAAAGGGATTGACTCTGTGAGTGGAGTGGTGAGAATGAGTGTGTTTGAGATGGCGAGGTTGAGAAGACACAGGATAGAAGGGCTTTTAGGGCTCTTGTACATAGGGTGGCTATGAGTCGCAAGCGACTCAATGGTACTTAACACAACAATAACTTTAAGGTCAGCTGTGGGAAGTTTCCACTTTGACAGCACATAACAAATACAACATTTATGTCTTTGGTGGCTAATCTATAGGAAGTTGTGCTGTTGTCTCAAAAGTTTGAATCTGCCAATAGCTCTTCAGGAGAAAGAAGGGCAATCTCCTCCAGTGCACTTTATAGCCTCTAAAAATCCACTGAAAGGTTAACTATGAGTCAGCTTCAATTCAATGCAAATGTGTTTGGGTCTTGAGTTCTATCTTAGTCACTTGAAAGAGCCTTTGTGATGTGGTGTATAATGTGTTAGACTAGTAAACAAAATGTCAAACCACTAACAGTATGTTTTTCTACTAACTCAAAGGCTCTTGTCACTTACAATTGAAATTTACCAATAGCTCCAAGTAAGAAGGGTGGAAAATCTCTCTTTCAGAAATATTTATAGCCTAAGAAACCCATGGAGGGTCACTAAGAGTTAAAATCTACAGAAAAGCACTGGGTTTAGATTTGGGTTTATTTCAGTTACTTTGTTTGTGGAGTGATTGTATCCCCTTAATTATTGTTTAATTATTCATCCCTTGTTGCAAGATCATCATTATAAAATCTCACCTTGCTATCGAAAGAGCTGCTTCTTCCTGTTCTTATGGCACCTCTCTAACCAGATCAATCTGATTTGTTTTATTTTGGGTTCCAAATACCAAACTTATTTCAAAATTCAAGTGCAAACAATGCTGCTTGCCAGGGTAACATCTCATCCCAACAGAAACTGCCAGGGACACAATTTCTTCTGAAAAGTAGACGTATGCACCCCAACAGTCCTTGACATGGGTGTGGTCTCTGTACTCTGATAGATTTGGTGTGCAAAAAATGAATGATTAACCAGTGTTCCTTTTCTGAAATGTGAATTGAAAAGCCCTATAGAGGAAGCAAGATGGTAGAGATGAGTCACACTCCACTCGACAGCACCTAACAACAAGAGAAGCGAGAAGTAAAATTAAACATTGGAGTGCCAAGAGAAAAAAAATTAAGGCTTTTAGAGGAAAAATGTTATGAAGAAAAAATAAGACAAACTAGATGTTTACAAATAATAAATAACAGAAAAATAAATAGAAAGATTATTGTTATGTATTGCGCAGAAGATCCCAACTTCTGACTGTGTGATAGAGGAGAACTGCTCCATAGGATTTTTCAGGCTAAAATCTTAGAGAAACAGACTTTTTTTTCCCCTTTAAAACTTCTGGGTGAGTTTGAATTGTGGCTCTTTCAATTAGCAACCTCTTAACTATTGCACTGCCAAGGATCCTTAGAGAAAAAGTTATCGCATTGACTTTGACTAGACTTATAGTGGTCCTATAAAACAGGACAGAATTACCTAAAGAGTTTCCAAGGCTGTAGTCTCCTGATGAGTTCAAAGAGTTGACTTTTTAGCTAGCAGTGAAGTGTCTAACCACTGCACCATTAGAACTCCACAGTGTGTTTATATAGTGTGTGTTTATTACCAAGGAGTTGAAATCATCTCATAACTGCCCCTTCAGCAGGTTTTTAGAGGCTACAGATCAAACTGGAAGAGATTGTCCATCATTCTCCCACAGAGAATCTGGTGGATTTGAACCTCCTTTCTTTGTGCTGGCAACACAACTTCTTACCCACTAGGCTACCAGAACGCCATAAGAAAAGGGTAGTCTGGTAGAAACAAAAAGGAACTGGCCTGCATTAATGTGGAACACCAGAGTCAACAGCCGAGAAATTCTTCATCTAGACTATTTAGCTCTGTGTGTCCTTGCTCAACCATGATTTGTATTACCCTTGAGACACTCTGCATGTGTGTGATTAGGTATCACTCATCAGTCTTTAATTTATTATCTTTACCACCAAACCACAAACATTTTAGTTCTTACTCCCTGAGGCTGTGTATTACTTCTTTCTCTTTTATTATTATTTTTTTCCTATTTTACCCATAGCACCTAGAGTCAAACAGTATTTGACACTCAATAAATGCTTACTGATTGATACAAAACATCTTTGAGGCCCTATAAATTAATCCTCATTCAGAAATACACAGGGTAGTGATTGCAAGCCTGGTTATTTCCCTTTATAAAGTGACAAGGAACGCAATTTAACTTGTAACATGTTTATTTTCTCCTCTTTGTCATTATTATTAAAGCTTGGCAATAATGACTCATGGTACAATGGAGCCAAGTAAGAAAAGAGTTTATCCCATAGATATTTAAACTTGATAAATGGCAAAAGCTTGTCAAAGATTTCTCATGCCAAGAAAAAGAAAAATGTATTCCTCAGATACAAGAAGCTGAAAAGAAAAATATTCTTTGTTTGACAATCTCCTCACATCAGTTTTTCCCTCATGGAAGAATGCCAAAATACAAATTCAGATTTTTTTTAACTGAAAGAAAACCTTGTAATAATTAGTTTATGATGAGTCAAATATTCTGAGTACAAAGTTTTGTTTTCCAGAATAATTCCTGGTAAATTATTAAGTCTTCAGAAATTGAAAAATAGCTAGTAGCTCTCTTGAGTGAAATATGAAGATACATATTAAATTACCATTTAGTCCCTCATTTCAATAAAATAAGAAGAACACATATAAAGCAGCCAAAATGGTCATATTTTTAATTTCTTTTATTACTGAACCAACCAATGTCCCCACCTCCTTGTGAAGGAGTTTTCAAGGCTTTACAATGGCTTATGTTTAGTAGCAGAGGGAGCCAAAAAGATCAAAGATTTATGTGGCTCATATTGGCTTGTATCACAACAGTGACAGAAAGCCCTGACTTATAGGTAAAGAGAAAGCAATAAATATAGCATGTCTGACCTTCAGGGAAATTTTTGATTCTATTACAAATGTCATTTTATTCATTGAGTTAGACAGCTAATACATTTGATTACAAAACTGATGGGGGCTCATGGGATCACACTAGATCATGAACAATCCTTATAATTTTGACCCAAATAAAACATCTTAATGTACTTATTTCTAGATTTGTGGTTGAAGACTGAGTCTAACCTTTTTCAATAAAGCCTTTAGATGCTGGACTCTACTGACTTACAAGTGGAAATACTGGAATACACTTCTTACTCAACTTTTCTGCTACTCTTTCTTAAAGTTTTGTTGTTGTGTGTCTTCAAGGTGGAACTGACTCATAGCTGACCCTCCAGCAGGTTTTCAGAGGCAGGCAGTAAATGGCACTGGGCATTTCTTAAAATACTATACCATTTGTACAGATATCACATAAATATCTGCTAAATATATGGGAGGGGGAAACAGAAAATAAAGTTAATGGAGAAAATTTAAAGCTACAAGAATATGGAAGATCCAGGGAGATTAACTCATTAGTAAAAATTCCTAATTTAATCATCACAGATATTCCTTATTCTTTTGGTAGAAATCTAAAAGAGTCCCTTGCACTCACACATTCACATTACAAGATAGACTACTGAGAAGCAATGTAGGCAAGGTGCTCAATAGAAGCTTAATTGACAGAAGTTATAATGGTGATTTTGGACTGCAAATGGAGTGCAAAGTCACAGAAATTATCAAGAAAGAATATGGTTGTTGTTGTTGTATGCCATCAAGTCTCTTGCAACTCATAGCGACCCTATGTACAACAGCCCCAAACCCTGCTCTATCCTGTGCCAATCAAACTGTCTCTGACACACCCATCCCGATTACCCCAGTCACTCAATCAATCGACCTCATAGAGGGTCTTCCTCTCCTGTGCTGTCCCTCCACATTCTCAAGCATGATGTCCCTCCTTACAAGATGTTCAAAGTATGTCAGATGAAGCCCCAGAATCCTTGCCTCCAAGGAGCAGCCTGGTTTAACCCTCTCTAGGATGAATCTGTTTGTTTTCTTAGCAGTCCATAGTATACTTAATACTGATGCTGCCAATTGGTCCACTGGTGAGAATCTTTGTTTTCTTGATCTTGAGCCTCAATCCATATTAAAGGCTGTAGTTCTTGACCCTCTACAGCAAGAGCTTTAGGTCCTCTTCAGTTTCAGCAAGCAGGATTGTGTCATCTGCATAACACAGATTGTTGATGGATCGTCCACCAATCCTGAAACCACACTTCTCATAGAGCCCAGCCTCCTGTATAATCTGTTCTGCATACAGGTTGAAATGTTATGGAGACAGGACACATTCCTGGCATACAACTTTCCTAATTTTGAATCATGCAGTGTTACCCTGCTCTGTTCTGACAACTGCATCTTTGTCCAAATATAAGTTTCACATTAGCACTATCAAGTGTTCTGGGATTCCCATTCTTCTCAGAGTCAGCCACAGTTTGTTGTGATCCACACCATCAAACACCTTTGCATGATCAATGAAAGACAGACAGATATTCCCTGGTCCTCGCTGCTTCCAGCTAAGATCCATTTAACATTAGCTACAATATCCCTAGTACTATGACCCCTTCTAAACCCAGCCTGGACTTCTGGCAGTTCTCTGCTGATGTGCTGTTCCAGTCATTTTTGGATTATCTTCAGTAGAATCTTGCTTGCATGTGAAATCAATGAAATTGTTCTATAGTTTCCACACTCTGTTGGGCCATCCTTCTTTGGAATGGGAACGAATAGAGATCTCTTCCAGTCAGTTGGTCAAGTGGTCGTTCTCCAGATTTCTTGGCACAACTTGGTCAGCACATCCAGGGCATTATCTGTTAGTTGAAATACATCAATTGGTATACCATCTATTCCTGCAACATTTTTTTTTTTGGTTTCCTTCAAAGCAGCTAGAACTTCTTCCTTCATAACCATAGGCTCTTGCTCATATGTTGTTTCATGAAATTCTTCTGTGTCTGCCAGTTCCTTTCGATACAGTAACTCAGTATATTCTTTCCATCTTATTATTTTAATACTTCCTAGATCATTTAATATTTTTCTACAGCATCCTATCCTTGATTATAGCAACTCAAGGTGTGAATTTTTTCTTCAGTTCCTTCAGCTTAAGAAATGCTGAGCAAGTTTGGCCCTTTTGATTTTCTGACTCCAACTCCTTGCACATTTCATTGTAATATTTTAGTTTGTCATCCCGCCCTGCCTTTTGGAATCTTCTGTTCAGTTCTTTAGTATCTTGAATTCTTCCTTCTACTTTGGCTTCTCTGCGCTCCAGTGCAATATTCAGTTTCTTCTGACATCGTTTTGGTCTTTTCTTCCTCCTTTGTCTTTGTAATGAATGTTTACACTCTTCCTGGATGATACCCTTGATATCCTCCCACAACTCATTTGGTCTTTGCTTATTAGTGTTCAAGGCCTCAAACCTATTCCTGAGGTGGTTCTGAAATTCAGGTGGGATAGACTCAAAGTCATGTTTTGGTTCCATGGCTTCAGTTTAATTTTCCTCAACTTCCGCTTGAACTTTCATGTGAGTTGGTGGTGGTCTGTTCCATAATCAGCTCCTGGCCTTGTTTTCACAGCTGATAATTGGGCTTCTCCAGTGGTTCTTTCCACAGATGTAATCAATCTAATTTCTATACATACCATCAGGTGAAATCCATGTGTATAACCTACATTTATGTTTCTTATAAAACTTATTTGAAATGAATGTCATTGATTGTGCAAAATTCAATCCTCCTTCCTCCAGATTCATTTCTGTCACCGTGTCCATGTTTTCCAACTACTGATTTTTCTTCTCTGTTCCCAACTTTTCCATTACAGTCACCCATTATTATCAATGAATCCTGATTGCATGCTCGATCAATCTCCAACTGTAAAAATTGGTAGAAATCTTCTATTTCCTCTTCTTTGGCTCTGGTTGTTGGTGCATATATCTGAATGATAATGGTATTCACTGGACTTCCTTGTATGTATATGGATATTATCCTGTCACTCATAATATTGTACTTCAAGACAGATCTAGAAATTACTTTTTTAACTATGAAAGCAACCCAATTTTTTCTCACTTTTTCATCTCCGGAGTAATATATCATATTCCAACTCAAAATGCCCCATGCTTTTCCATATCATCTCACCAATGCCTAATATGTCAACATTTATGAGTTCAATTTCTTTCTTAACAATATCTAATTTTCCTACTTCATGGTCCTCATGTTCCAGTCTCTAGTTTCTGCTTATAACTCTTCCTCTTCCTTTGTATTTCCATACTTGAAAGCTCTACCTCAGTTGCCCTTTATGATAGTCTATGTGTGTTCTGTTGTACATAGGGTCCAGAGGCCTGCTATTTCAGATGTGGTTGACTAATCCTGCTTCCTCTTGTTGTTGTTGTTATGTGCCGTTGAGTCGTTTTCGACTCATAGTGATCCTATGCACAACAGCCCTAAACCCTGCTCTATCCTGTGCCAACCGCACTGCCTCTGACACACCCATCCCGATTACCCCAGTCACTGAATCAATCTCATAGAGGGTCTTCCTGTCCTGCACTGTGCCTCCACCCTCCCAAGCATGATGTTCCTCTCCAAGGACCCGTCCCTCCTGGCAACCATCCTTCTTCCTAGACTGTCTTAATCTGAATGCTCAGATTTAGAGAAGTACCTTATAGACAAGCATTTTATAGAAAAAAAGTGAAACATATATCCCTCATTGTGGAGTTAACCAATAGTATCAATGTTGTCCCTACCCTTGGCCCAGGTGTCTTGACCCACTTATTTCACAGCTCCACCATCCACCAGGATACCCATCCACTTCTTCCCACTCCCTTCAACATCTGTCACCCATTGTCCAGCCCCTTTTCTACTTCTTTTTTTTTCTCTTTAGCTTTCACTCTGAGGTGCTCCACTTTACAATCAACACCAATATACAATAGAACCTATGGTTCTAAATGCTTGGCTAATCAATCATTTAGATTTTCTTTAATTGAAAACAGAGGTCCCTATTAGCACTATCCATTACTATTTCCATACATAACGCCCTGTGGAGAATGGAAAAATTTAAAATTATACATTTAGATATTTACAGATCAAAGATCTAGCATGAAATTATCATGAGGGCAGGTGTCAGATCATTTATTGTGTTATAGTTTTCTCAAGGATTAGCACAAGAACTTTGCTGTTGTGGTTCAACTCTAAATAACCAAAAGGTAAGGAGTTCAAACCTACCAGTAGCTCAAAAATAGGTAGATGTAATAATTTACTACCATAAATATTAATCTTTGGAAACTTTATGAGACTACTACTTTGTCCTACATGGCAATTTAAGACGGCTATGAGTTAACAAAACTCAATGGCAATTGTTTTAATAGAGAATTAGCAATACCTAATTGTCTTTTGTCTTCCATATAATAAATTCTTGTGTGTATTTTTGGACTAACACTTTAAAATTCATAAAATATAGCTTGGATGTGCAATATTGGTATTTATAAATAATTATAGTTGTCCTGAACCATCAGAGAGAGTAGAGGAGAGACGTGAGGATCTCAGTCTTGACACTGTGCAGACCAATGACAGCAGACAAAAGAAACACTGCATATATTAGTGACCCTTTTCTCAAGTTTCTTCTGAGACAAAGAAGAACAGTAGACTTTTGGATAGAAGACACCATCAGGAGAATGCCCCTCCTGTGCTGCACAGAAACACCAACATCACAGGGAAGTGGAGAGGAAGTGGGTGGATAGAGGTGGATGAAGACCTGAGCCATCAAACCAAGATTGGCTAGGGACAAGGGTTAAGGTGCTAGAGAGGGACAAGGAGAGGGAAGTGAGCTGGATGCAAGCATAATAGGGGTGGAGGTGGGAACAAGAAACACATGCCTAAGGAGATAGCAGGCATCCTGTTTCCATACCTTTTTAATCTTTATGCAGAACAGATTATGTGGGAGGCTGGGCTCTATGAGGAGAAGTGTGGCATAAGGTTTGGAGGAAAATTCATCAACAATCTGTGTTATGCAGATGACACAACTCTACTTACTGAAATTGAGGAGGACCTGAAGCACTTGCAGAGGATGGTGAAGGACTGCAGCCTTCAATATGGATTGAATCTCAACATCAGAAAAACAAAGATTCTCACCACTAGGCTGATTGGCAGCATCATTATAGATGATGAAAAGATTTAGATTGTTGACAGCTCCAGTTTGCTTGGCTCTACAATCAATACTCATGGTACTAGCAGCCGGGAAATTAAAAGACAAATTGCATTGAGAAAGTTTGCTGTCAGAGACCTCTCCAAGGCAGTGAAGAGCAGTGATGTCAGTCTGGAAACTAAGGTGCGCCTGATACAGGCCATGGTCTTTGCAATTACATGTTATGTGTCAGAGAGCTGGACAATGACTAGGGACAATAGAAGGAGAGTTGATGCCTTTGAGCTTTGGTGCTGGAGAAGAGAATTTAGTATATCATAGACTGTTAGGAGAACAAACAACTTTGTTCTGGAAACAGTCCAGCCAGGCTGCTCCTTGGAGGCAAGGATTCTGAAGTTCCATCTGACAAAATTTGGACATGTTGAAAGGCTGGATTATTCCTTAGACAGGGACGTCATGCTTGGGAGGGTAGAGGGACAGCGCAGGAGAGGAAGACTCTTAATGAGATGGATTGATTCAGTCACTAGGGTAATGGGGATAGGCGTGTTGGAAACAATAAGATTGGCAAGGGATAGAACAGGGTTTAGGGCTGTTGTACATAGGGTTGCTATGAATCGCAGGCAACTCGATGGCACATAACAACAACAAGATTACTTGGTTCTACCATTCACAAATTACACTGGGAAAATTTGCAGTCAGGGACCTCTCCAAAGTACCAAAGAGCAATAATGTAAGTCTAGAGACTAAAATGCATTCCTGATGCAGGCCATGGTCTTCACAATTACTTGCTATATATTAGAGAGCTGGACAATAACTAAAAACAATAGAAGAAAAATGATACCTTTGAGTTGTGATGCTGGAGAAGAGTGTTGAACATCCCATGGACTGCCAGGAGAGCAAACAGATAAGTGCTGGATAACCAAGCTGCTCCATGGACTTTGAAGCTCCCTCTCACATACCTTGGGAATATGACCAGGAGAGACCATTCCTTAGAGAGGGACATCATGCCTCAAAGGGTGGAGAGATAGAGCAGGAGAGGAAGACCCAAGATGAGGCAGATTGACTCAATGATTGGAGAAATGGGATTAGGTCTGTCAGAGACGATGAGATTGCCTCAAGTTAGGGCAGGGTTCAGAGCTAATGTGCAGAGAGCTGATATGAGAAGGTGACTGGATGACACATAACAACAAGAAGAAGCTTAAGGACAAAAATTGTCTGGCAAACTTGGATTAGAGGTTATTTCACTTGTCTTCAAATCCCTGTGATAAATTTAGCACCATGTAAAAAAAAGTGCATTATAGCCTTTTGAAGCAATATTTTACATAAATTTGATTTGTATAGAACCAGTACTGTAAACAAAGCAAATATATTCTGTATTTTATATTAAAAAATAGTGTGTATGTGTGTAAATGATGAATAATGCTTTCAAGGCTTATTTAAGCTTCTGCATTTTATAAGGTGCATAACAGGATGAATTAGCATGATGTGGTGAAACATGGTGGCAGATGCCAAGGAAAATTAAGACTTTATGTGCATAGAAATAGGAAGATGCCACATATAGCATGCAAATAAGTTAGATCACTTATTTTCAATCATTTACTAAACTAATTCATGGTTCATATGTACTTGATGTGTTTATTCTGACCAGAAATTTGTGTGGAGTTCAAGATCTGGACTTCACAAAGACTGCTCATAATACTGACTCCTGTCATGTTTTGTTATAGCTCACTGAGACAGACACATAGCTAGAAGGCATGAAGAAAGGGGAAACAACTCAGGGATATCCTGTGCACAAAATTTCTGACAATAAAGTTCCAGAAATGAAAACTCAGACCTAAATATAGAGATATGCATATGTGTGTGCTCATGTATAGATGTATGCAGAGCAAGAACGCCACAAAAATCTTAAGACAGACAAAGGGAGATTGAAAGAGGAGAAAATGTGAGGGATTAAAGTGGAGCGATGCACTTTAAATAACTAGTCTCGGTCTGAAGGCTAATTTGCCAAAGTATAATTAGAGAGAAGAAACAATAAATACAATTATAAGCCTCCTCTTATCTTTCAGGTAAGCCTCAGCAAAAATTAAGCAAATTATACAAGACATAAAATGCACTTTACGCTTTATGTGCTAGAAAAACATGCAAAAGTTATTGAATTCAGAATATGTGCGTTTGTAGGAAAAAAAGAAATAAATGTTAACAATTCATTTCAAGGAATGCAGAGAAGACATTTATTTTACAGAATATGGAAGCACAATTAAAAAATAAAAAATAGAGAAGCCAGAGCTTGACTAGGATGACTTTGTCAAATACAAAGAAAAAAATATTTTCTCTCTTTTTCTGTTTTGTATAATACATCTTATAGGAATTAGAACTGGAGCTTTTATCATCACCCATATATTCTAGTGTCAGTGGCATAGTCTGTAGGAAATTGTACTGCTAACCAAAGACCAAGACTCTCTAACTCTCTAGTTTGAGTCTACCAGAGACTCTGAGGGAGAATGATGAGCAATCTCATCTCTAGCAATATGCAGTCATAGAAACCCAATGGAAGGTCAGCTGAGTCAGTCTGATTCAACTGTAGTCACTTTTGAGAGCTGACGTTTCACACTATGGTAGGCCATAGAAAGTTGTTTTGCAAACAGAAAGGCTGAGAATTTCTGGTGGTTCAAATCCACAAGTGGCTCCAAGGTAAAAATATAGGATACCTTCCTGGGCCTCCAGTTGTAATTTTCAGCTTCAGAAAGCAGTCAGAGATTGACTCAGAAGCAGCGTGGTCTATATTGGAAAAATATAATAAAATAAATTTAAGTTGACTGAAAACTATCCATTTTTAGTATGTCTATAATGGTTTTTTGTTTTCTGTTTATCGTCGAGCCCTAACCAACCTATAGCTGACACTCCAGTGGATTTTCAGAGGCAGTTAATCACATGGAAGGAGATTGCCCATCTTTCTCCTGTGGTGCAGCTTGTGGCCTCAAACTCTATGCCTTTGGGATTGCCCTTGGGATTGCCATCCGGGGTTGCAGTGCAGCTTCCTGTCACTAGGTCACCAGACCTCCCTAGTGGTAATGTTGTTGTTGTTAAGTGCCATTGAGTCATAGATGATTCAGCAACCCTATAAATGAAAGACACTTGTATAACTTTATCATTTCTCCAAGGTTATAGAGTTTCCTGAGTCAAGCTATTTCAGAAGAGGATGCCACTCATGCTTCCAAGCTTGTTTTAATTGGGAAGCTCCACCAAACACTGTCCACCATGGGTGACCATTATCACATTTGAAACATCAGTGTCATAGTGTTTAGCATCACAACAACCAAGAGTTACCTCTGTACAGCAAATTGACAGACCAGTGCTATACCACTTAGAAGAATGTTTGAGCAAAAACAATTAAAACTAGGCCTGAAGGTCACAGATTAAAATCACCCACCTTTGGTTGGTAACATCACTTTCTGTCCACTAGGTCCACTGAGCTGTATGTTGTTGTCAGGCGTCATTGAGTCACTAAATAACTAAGACAATGGCGTTCAAGTGAAAGTCAGTCAATATCGACATCATAGACTTGTTGACTCAATGCTAGGCTTTTCTCAAAAATTGACCAATCATAGACTTACCTAAAAAATTATTTCCATTCAGGGAAATTCTTATTAATTACAATAATCCCTTAGTATTTCTGTGAACTGAAGCAAGCCCTTAAACTCTGAAAACATTTGATCTTAAAAGAAGCACAATATTTCTGGTATAAGATCTCAGATGAATACAAACAAAATAAGCAAATAAACTGATATAATTGCAAAAGAGAGCTCTGGCAGTGGTGGCATAGTATGATGGTGTGCTGCTAATCTGAAAACCAGGCTTTGTCTCTCTGGTTTGAATCCACCAACAACTCCGAGAGAGAAAGATGACAGATGAGCAATCTCCTTCCTTGTGAATTAAAAACAAAAGAAGGGGAAAAAAATGGGTCCACTGTGAATTAATTCTGACTGCAATAAGTTTAAGAGAGATATAATTTACATATATCCTTCTATTGGACTAGTTAGTGAGGAACTGCCCTGACAACCCAAAAGTAGGTGGTGTAAATACACCAGTTTCTCTGGAGGAGTTATATTCATTACCAGTGACTTAGTCCTGACTCAAACTTTCCAAAGTGCTTTCAGAGTCTGTGAACCACACAGAAGGAAATTAGTTATATTACCCATCAGATTACCTATATTTATATATTAGTCATATTATCCATCAGATCTATCAAATTATATATTTGTTATTGCCATTACAAACTGTTGAACTGGAACCAATTCATACATAACTAGCCTTCCGGAGGTTCTCAGTGGCTATAAATCTCCTGAGAAGAGATTGCCTTTCTTTTTCTCACAGTGTAGCTCCTGGATTTGAATCACCTGCCTTCGGATTGGTAATGCAGTTCCTTACCATTAATTAGGGTTGCAGAGCCTACATACATATGTATATATGTTGTTGTTTTTGTTGTTGTTGTGTGCCATATATCAGAACCAATTCATCGATGATTCTCCAATGGGTTTTCAGAGACATTTAATTGTGTGGGACAAGATTGTCCATCCTTCTCCTTCAGAGTATATGGTGAATTCCAACTGCATGTCTTTGAGTGTACAGAGCAGATTTTAACCACTAGACTGCCAGAGATCCCTATGCATATGTGTATGTATGTATGTAGGTAGGTATATATGTCATTACCTATGTATATATGTTTGTATGTGTGCACACACACACACAAATACATATGTTGCTGTTACTGCATACTATCAAGTCAGAATCAACCCATAGCCGACCCTCTGGAAGGTTTCCAGAGGCAGTTAATTGCACAAGAGGAGACTGTTCATCCTTCTTCCGCATATGGTGGCTTCATGTTAAGGTGAGACAAGGTCAACCTAAAGGCACACAGTTTGAATCTACCAGCTTCTCCATACAATAAAGCGAATCAATCTTCTTTGCCATTTACTGCTCAGAAAACCTACTGGAGGCTCAGTTGTGAGTTACTTCTGACTTGGTGGTATGTAACAACAATAACAAAATGAATGTACTTTTCTTTTTTTCTTAGAATGTATATCTCTTCAGTACAAGATTTACTTCCACTTACTCAAAATTTGTTAAATGGTCACTTGTGTAAGATTGTGTCAGTATTAAGTTTTGACAATAAATTGGAAGAAACTTCTGTTGTCAACAAAGAACCCACAATTGAGATGTAATTAAAGCTTGATTTCATGACATATTCCTGGATACAGTGTAGTAAAATAGCTGGTGTTTCCTGTGTGATTGATTTTGCTGGTGGTGGTTTCTCAGCCCTCCACCCCTCCCCCCGTTTCAGCAGAAAATAGCAGAGTGGAAGCATATCTTGATATCATTGATAACTAAAACACAAAACGTATCTTCCCCTCTAAAATTTAAGATGGTAGTGTATTTCTGAAGCTTATGAGTAATTTCTAATCCAAACCTACTTCTACCAAGTTGATTCTGACTCATGATAGCTCTCCATCAGGTTCAGAGGTTATAACTTTTAATGGGAGCAAATTGTCTCTTCTTTCTCTGAGAAGTCGCAGTGTTAGGTTCAAATTACACTCTTTAGGCTAACAGTTAAACCTTTAACCTACTAAGCATTTAAATGTCCTAGGGATCTTGTTAAAAGATCCTGCTAATTCAGGTTCAATACCTCTGGAGTAGACTGGAGTCTGCATTTCTTCACTGTAACAAGTTCTCAGGTATTATTCAGGCTGATTAACTTCCAACCAAAGTTGATCTTCCAGTTCTTGGGGGCCTCTTCCGTGTCAAAGTAGGACTGTACCACATAGGGTTTTCAATGACTGGCTGTCTTGGAAGTAAATTGTCAGGTCTTGCTTTTAAGAGCTCATTAAGCAACACCATGTTTTTCTATTGACCTCAAGGTTCAAAGTTGGAACCTACAGCATGAAAGAAAAAGCTTGTGTTCTGTTTCTGTAAAGATCACAGGCAAAACCCCTCTATAGAACAGATTTATACTGCAACACATGGGACATGGAGTCACACAAATCATAGTTTCTTCTAAGTCACCTCATGGTAGACTTGAACTCTGAATTGTATGTTAGCGACCCAGAGCATTGACTAGTAATTACAGCATAACTTTTGCACACACAAAAATCACATATAGGATCTTAAAGCATCTTTGTTTTTTGATACTACTTTAAGATATCAGTTTGAGAAATTATGTGTGCTTGACCTAACACATGATATTTTCAATTGCCTCTAATGCGTGGGCAAGTTAGAGAGTTAATATGACAAAAGAAGAGTTGATGCCTTATTGGTGTTGGCAAATATTACTGAATATGCAATGGACTTTCAGAAGAACAAACGTCTGTCCTAGAAGGAGTACAACTACGATAATTACAAAATTTTGTCTCAAATGCTTTAAACATGTTATCACAAAAGAGCAGTTACTGGAGAAGGACCTTATGAAAAATGCAGAGGGTCTGGGAAAAAGAACACTCAATAAGATGGACTGATCCAGTGGTTGTAACAATGGGCTCAAACACGGTAATGATTATGAAGAGGGTGCACAGCAGTTGTTCATAACATCTCTTTCAGTTGGAGTCAACACCAGGGTATCTAACAATCTCAAAGTGTGCTAGGCATCTTCACTTTAACTAGAAACACAGATTATTCCAATGCAGATTGTTTTCAGACAGCATTTTATAAAACATTTATGAACTCATAAAAATTTCTTCATCATCAATCTCTCCTAGGATTAACACAAGTTTTCTAATTCCTGCTACCTGGACATATTCATCATCATCTGCTGTAGTTTTAAGGAGAGTTAAAATGAAGCAGAAAAAAAAAAAGAACATATTTACCAGAAATCAAAATACCATTCCAAAAGCACTGATTTAGTTTGTGTTGTGTACCAGAGTCAGAACTGACCACAGCTGACCTGTAGCTGAATTTTGAGAGGCAGTGGGGAGGAGACTGCCCCTCCTTCTCTTGTGCACTTGATGGCCTTGAACCCCATGCTTCTGGGATTGCAGCACAGCTTACTGCCACTAGACCACTTAGCATTTATCATTTGCAGGTTTCAGGATGGATTGACACAGTGGCTGCTGCCACAAGGGGTTGAAGTACAGCAGAGATTTGAGGATGGCACAGGATGGGGCGTTTGTTCTGCTGTATTTATGCAGGGTTGCTTAGAGGTGAAGCATGCTAGATGGAACCTAACAACAGAAACAGCAAACTCTTCCAGGCTTACAGGTTAAATTAGGTGCTGAAGTTACAAAGATGGTTGAAGAAAAAAAAATTCTGCTCTTGAAATTTAAACAAATTTATTTTAAATCACATGTCTGTTGGTTCCTGTGCTAAACGGTATACTAAGCACTGAAAAGTCAAACAGTCTTGCAGAAAGTGATCCCAATCCTTTGGACACTATTTGGTAAAACCTAAAGTTTCTCTTCTATATTTAATGATTGGTTTCCAGCTTATCCTGAACATTTCTCTCTCTAAACTCTGATCACTTACTGTAAAAAGTACAACTTGTGTGCTGAACAAATATTTTGTTTTGTGTAATTGAGTTAGTTCCATTTCACAGGGTCTCTTTGACAATGTAGTGTTCATAGTGACTCCATGTGACAAAGTAGAGCAGCTACAGAGGGTTTCTATGGCTGTAATCTTGGAAACCAGCAGACACATCTTTCTCCCAGAATTTCTAGGTAGGTTGGAATTACCAGTCTTTCAATCAGCAGTTGAGCCCTTTGCCATTGCATCACCAGGGCCCCTCTGTTATGCAGCAAAGAGTCAGAACTGACTCTCAATTGACTCTCCAGTGGTTTTTCACTGCCTGTAATGGCACAGGAAGATTGTCCACTTTTCTCTCCCAGAGGAGATTCGAACTGTGTGACTTCGGGTTGACAGTGCTACTTCATATCACTAAGCCACTGGAATTCCATTAGGGTTCTTTCGTTTTTGTGTAATAGAGTTAAATTTCTAAATTCCATAGTCTTATGTATTGAACTTCTTATAAAAATAAAGTACAGATTACAGTTTGATACTGTGTCATAGACTTTTCTTTACATACGTGGTTAGTTTTGTCTCCAATATGAAAGTTATACAGTAACATATTTATTTCTGTTCCATTTTAATAGAAGATAATTAAAAATTAATTAATAGACAAATGGGAAATTCATGCAGGCACATTTTCCATTCTTTCCTCAGTTTCATTTCAAAATAATACTTACTAAATAATGACATAAGAGAATATATTTAATATTGCTTTATCCTCAGTAATGGTGCTATGTCCAAACTATAAACACTTTTATCTGATGGACATAGGAAAGAAAAAGAGTAAGGCAAACATTTCAAATAGAAATTATTTTGGTTGCAAATAAAGAGCATGGTTTCTTCTAGGGAAAGTCGATGATCTGTAACATTGCTAGATCAAGAAAGATGAAGCCTGTTCTGTTGTTTGCATTTATGTTTCAAACATGATCAGTTAACCTTACAAATATCAAATAAATGCCACAGAAAAGAGCACAACCTAAATTCTTAGAAAAATATCAGTTTAAGCTTATTTCTGTGGTTAAAAAAAAGATGAATGCAGGGGACATTAGGGTGAAAAGTCACTGCAGAGATGTTGAACTGATGAAAATGTGAAAGCAAAGAAAGTGCAAGAAGAAAGCTGGAGCCACACGAAGAAGTGTCATTCATAAAGGTGCCAAGGACAGCAAATCACCCTTTGTTTTACCTTGACATCAACCATACAAGTCTGGAAAAAAAGCCCTTTGCTCTAGGGGCTCTGATCCTAAAAGATTTCTTTCAAAGATACAACTAAAGAATAAAGCTCTCTCTTCAAAGTAGGTTAGATAGAGTGCTTTCTGATTTTGGTTCAAACCAATAAATATATCAACTGGTTCAGTCTTAAGTCAGGAAATAATATTTCTATAAGGTTGTTATATTTACTTGTTCTCAGTCTACCTTATCTGGATAAAAACCAATAATTTATTCCCATGTTACTGTCTATTAGGTAACAGAGGACCTCCTATTCCTTTGCAACCCCATCTAAAAATAATTATGGTGACATTTTTATCATGCAGTTTTTAGTGATCACAGCAGTGGGTGGAGTTCACTTTGATAACAAGGCAAACAAAATAATGTCTATATCAATGCCTAAGGAGAAATGGAAAATAATGTTTTCAGTGATGACCGTTTGTTTCCATATAGCTATTTCAAAATATCAATTTGAAGTTTTAGACTTTTATTTTTATTCTTGTGTAAATAGTTCTGTTCTTTTCTCTATAGCCTTCCCTTGCCCATTTGTAATGTCTATAAATACATTCCTCTGGTATTTTTATATTATTGTCAATACACATGCAGAGCACCTGATGGGTTTGAATTGCCCACCTTTTGATTAACAGACACACACTTATCTATAGATCCATCAATACTCCTGAGGTTCATTAAACAATGTCTTTTAACATGCAGAAAAAAATTATAAAGCATTACTTACCTCTTTTTCTACTTTAGAGCAAAAAAACCATAAAAACCTTAAATTTTAACATTCAAATATGTAGAAAGTATAATTTGAAATACAGTAATGTAATTATACTGACGTCTTGTATAAGTGATAACACATGATAATACATAATTGAATGCCTCCTGTACCAGAATAATCACAACTACGGGAAAAGACAAAGAGCTTAATTTATTCCGACTATTCAGTATTGATGTTAATTAAGGAAGAGTGCAAGATAATGACTTCTCATTACTACCTGATAGATGGAAATAGATTGTTCTTCTAGGTAAAATAGCAATTAAAGAACTTTTTAAAAAGAGTTTATTTTCAGAAGACTTTTTTCTGTAATTGGTGAAGTGTTCATAAAAAGAGCCTTTTTAAATCCTAAATCATCCAGGGGGAAAAATGGATTTAATCAAAGGCTATCTGGGTTTTTCTTTCAGTCTATGTCACATTTGGGTGGGTATGTAAGAGAAAAGACAAAATATTTGAACAGGTGGTAATCAGAATGAAACCAGCTTGAATTACTCTGTCACATGTTTCACATGAAAGAAGAGTCTAGTAAGGAAATGAATACTCAAGTTCAAATCCCAATTCTTTCACTAATCAACTATGACCTGCACTAAGTGTTTTGACCACACTAAGACTTAGTCTCATTTATAAAGATTTAAAGAAATACATTTTCTTATTATATATTCACAGCATATATATTATTCTTACAAAAATCAAACCCACTGTCATCCATGGATTCTGACTCTGGTGAGTCAACCATTCGTTGAGTTTCCACTGCTGTACATATCTAAGCATCTGGTGAAATTGAACTGCACACCTGTCAGTCTAATATGTTACCTATCAGACTGCTCCACCAAAAGAGTCTAAAATGAATCAAAAGCAGGTGAGTCATGAGTATTTAAGAGTATACACGTAACATTCTCAGTTAGGTGGTGTCATCAGGGAGTTGTGAGGCTATAAGTCCTCTCTCCGGCAATTAGAAACCATCAAAGCTCAAAGGGGTGTGGTGTGGAGAAGGGAAGAAGAAAGATGGACAGTCTTCTCTTGTGAGTGACAGCTTCAGAAATCCAAGAGGGAGGGGTGTCACTGTGAATCTGAACTGGCTCAGATGCCATCATCCATACCACTGAGCCTGGCACAAACAAAGAGCTAAATGAATGTTAGCTGTTAGGAGTTATGATAGTTTTCTACTTCTGTGTATCTTCAGGGTTTTCTAAACACAACTAATGAGATATAGGTAGGTGGTGGTTGTTAAAATGTACCATCAAGTCACCTACAACTCATAAGGACCCTATTTATAGCAGCTCTGAAGCCTTCCCTATCTGGAGACAATTTATAGATAGTGATATGTTGTTAAGTGCCATCAAATGAGTACGACTCAGACTCATAGTGATCCTGTGAACAAAATATCTGAACACTGTCGACAACCACAATCTCTGGCATGACATACTACAGCTGTGGCTGCAGCAGTCATTGTCAATCATTTTCACTGTCCCTCCACACTTCCAAGAATGAGATGGCTATAGCTTGGATAGATAGATTGTTGTTAGTGGTCATCTAACATATTCTGACTCACCCTTGCCTATAGAGAAGAACTGCTCCACAAAGTTTTCAAGGACTAAATCTTTCAGAAGTGGATCACCAGGCCTATCTTTTAAGGCTCTTCCAGATGATCGCAAACTGCTAACCTTCTCGCTAATAGAAGAGCTCAGGAATTCAAATACAAGCCAAGAGAGAAATAGGAGAAAGAGACAGAAAGAATGATTTATTTTAAGGAATTGGCTTACATTATTGTGGAAGACAGAAAAGTCAACGATTCATAAGTCAAAAAGCAGGCTGGAACCTCCTGCAGGCTTGTATGCCAAAAATTCATGGGTCAGGTAACAAGAAGAGTGTTCCCATAAAACATCTATTCATAGTCTAGTACAACATAGTTCTAGGGAACCTGTAGTTTCACTGGTAAATCCTTCAATTTGAGTTCTATCCACATTAAGATAGGTAATCTACTTTGCTTCTTTCCACTATTTAGTATTACTACTAATGGCTCACTCTCAGAATTTTACTTCTTGTCCCCAAGATGTTACGAACTCTGGTGGCCTAGTGGCAAGAAGCCACACTGCAATTCTGAAGGCACATAGTTCAAGGCTTCTGTCTGCTCCAAGGGAGAAATAAGGGCAATCTCTTTCCATGTGATTAACTGCCTCTGAAAATCCATCAGAGGGCCAGCTATGGCTCGGTTCTGACTTGACGGTACATAACAAGAAGACTATATTTTAATCATCTAAAAGTCTTACTTTCAACAGCAGGTATGTTCTCCCACCAGGAAACACAACTTTTCTTATATTGAACTGAAAGTTTAAAATGCTACGTGATCATTTTGTCTCTTCAAACCTCTGTATATGTAAAAAATGGAGTTTCCATGCTGTGTGCTGTGATTGATCCTGATTTCAAGGGAGAAATTTGATGGATATAGATGACAAAGGTAAAGAGATCGCGTCTGGATTACAAGTATTCTCTTACTACTATTAACTTGCCCTAGGACTAAAGTTGATGGAAACGAAAGCAATACAAATCTGAAATGAAAAATAATGGTCCAGATATTTTAAAAATTAAGATTTAGTCACCACACCAGGTGGAGAGCCATGACCAGATAAGAGGCTTCCTAAAGGCAAAGGGAACACAGCATGGGCAGTAGAAAAAGTAGTTGTAAACACTAGTATGACCTCTTAACCAGTAGCAGAATAGAATAAGGACTGTATTTTTTGCTTTAATTTTAGTATTTCTTTCTTGTTTAGTTAAATTTATATGTGCAGGTCTAAACATTTTATAGCCTATTTTTGTTTTATGTTCTCTCTTATTCTATTTTTTATTCTCAAATGATAAACAGGGCTAATGCCTTTCCAATTGTACACATTCGTTGTACCATGTTAGGTACAATTACAAGTTTTTAACCTTTACTCTTTAGAGATTACATATAGTTTAAGGAGGTATGTTCAGCTATTAAGTTGACAAGGGATATCTTTACAAGTATGTGCCAATGTGCTTTGGTTACAGTTCATAGTTACTGATCAGGTACTGTGTAATCATCTAACATTTAGTAACCTTCTGTGATACGGTGTAATAGGTTGATTGTTCATAACTGTTTTTCTAGTCTTTGGATTTGACTTTTGACTATTCGTGAGTATGCTAATAACAAGAATTACTTTTGACTACAATACTACAATGCACTAATGTCTGACTGACTGACTGACATGAATGACTTCTGATTACAAAACTACAGTACTTAAATGGCATGAATTGACTTTTGACTATTTGAGAATATACTGATGACACAAATGAAGTAAATAATACCTTTCGGGTTAGAACATACACACAGGTGATTAGAATACTAGTAAGGAGATTGTTCAATCTTGCCATCCCAGTAGGCTTAAATCAAGCAAACTTAGAGGCAGAAAAGAATACTCATTACTAGCAAGAAAAAGGAAAATGAGTATATCCATCACGGCCAGAAAGATTGAGAGAGAAAAAGAAACACCACAGCAGCAGTAGCAGCAAAGATGATTTGGAACCAGAACTGCTGCCCTGTGGAGTCAGTGCCAAGGAACTTCATCTACGATTGCTAAAGGACTGAACTGAAGAGGAGTGACATCATAACTGGCAAGACTGAAAAAAACCACGTAATTAGCCCAAAGCTGTGAGGCTGGGGTCAGAGGGCATGTGAAAATACTGGCGAAGCTGTCATGACTTAAGAATTGTATTCTGATTCCAATCTGAATTGTAATCCATTATGTCACATAAAATAATAATTAACTCCATAACCAGGAGTATGATTTGTAGTTTATGTATGGCCACTGAAATGCATTGGAGACTCCAGTAGCAGAAGAACAAGAGGCCTGGAAGGGATAGTGCTATAATTATAAAAGAAAATATGGGACCGTAAGGATGTGTCTGACATTACTGGAATTACTATTGTGTTGTTGATGGTGAGAATGAAAATAAGTCAATGTAAGGGCAGCAAACATTATGTTGATGGAACAAGATGTTCACACTATAAACTCCTAGAATTGGTGGATATGTTATTTTACATTTAAAAAAAGACTGGATTAAAAAAAAAATATGTCCATTATTACACATTTTCTCCCCCTTTTCCTTCTCCCTCTCTTAGCCCATCCCTCAATGCACCCTTTGTTCCATGTTATTCTTATACATAAAATGCTTAATCATATATTCCTTTCAAACAGATCTTATCTGTTCTAATGCTGTGTTCACAGTTAATGGAGTGTGTTGTTTAATCAGATGAACATTTAAAAGCAGAGAAATTTTCTGTAGCAGTGGCAAAAAGTGAAAAAAATATAATAAAAGAGAAAGAAAGATGTGACATTGGTAGATTTGAAGATGGAAAAGTGATAATAGATATAAGGAAATATATGTGACATCTAGAAGCTGAAAAAGTCAATGTAACAGATTCTCTGTCCCAGAGCCTCTGGACAGGACCCCAGTACAGACACTGCCTTAGTTATAACCCAATGATACATGTTTTGGAGACCTAAAAAAATCTACCAGGTAATAAATTTGTCTCCTTTTAAGCCAACTCTTCTGTAATATGTTAGAGCAGCAATAGAAAACTACTATACTTACTAATGGAAACTTTGCAAAAACTTTGCAAAGACTCATCTCAGCTAACCTGAGAAACAGTTCTTTCAGTAGAGGAACTAAAGATAGTGAGAAAAATAAGAAACAGTGAAAGAGAGCCAATTATTGTTCCCATCTTTCTACTACCCCAAACAGTCCCTACTACAACACCTTCATGAGATTAATTGTCCTCTCAGGACACATACAAAGGAGAGAGGTAAATTGTAGCAGTGGAGAAAACCTAAGATAAGGAATCCAATAAATCTGAACTTGAATTCCTGTTTTTTCATATAGTGGAGGAATGAAACAGCGAATATTTCTCAGGTTTGGTTTTTTTTTTTTAATCTTTATGATGAAAAGAATTCTTCTATTCACAAAGGCTATCAGAGTATTCTAATAAATCAATATTTGAACAGTGAACAGAACATGTATATTGTTGCTGATAGTATTTTGTATATTCGTTACTGTGCTACATCCACTTTGCTGTCAACATTAATAAACTATGGAAAACCTAGATGACTAAGGAAGTCCAGAAGAAAAGAACAGGCTTTATGAGAGAATTAATAATCTCTAACTGATTTAAAAAAAAAATTGTATGAATCTTCTTTGGTCTAAAAGTCTTCTTCACTTTTAAAAAATATTTTTATTGGTTTTCACATAATAATTACATTGTGTTTCATTCATATACATCATGTTTAATACAATCTTTCATTTACATGTTTCATACATTTATTCATCTACATTTTTTACATTATTTTTTAATTGGTTTGCTTATGAAGTTAATATATGTTGCTTTTCACACTACTCTTCATTCACATTGTGTTTCATACAATCATTCCAATCCTAATAATACATTTTTCTCCATAATGTTCACCTTTTCTAACTATTCAGCATAGAGACTGTTGGTGTTGTTCAGTGCCCTCAATTCATGTCGACACTATAAACTATTAGGGCCATGGATCTGCTCTGCCTTCCTCTCCTAGAATGGCCACTGAAAAGATCAACTCACAGGAAGCAGCAGCTGGGCCTGGTTCTCTCTGTCAAGGGCGTGAAACTGCTGTACCTCCTTTCCCAGGAATAGGGATCTGAGACCCCAGCGCACTTCCCCTATCTTGTAAAAACTCCTGTGAGCATCCTCCTCCCCAAGTTCCTTGTAAAACAATATAAAAGCTCTCTCTAACGTTAAGTGGGGGCTTTTTAAAAAGCTTTTTATTTTTGGCAATTTCTTCTCAAGAAACTGTTTTTCTTGGCCTGAACTGGGTTCTGTCCTTCCTCGGTGACCTTACATAAACAAAGGTCAAAATCTTGCCCTGTCCTGTGATAGCCTCACATGTAAAAGTCATATAAATGTGCACTGTTATAATTACTGTGTCGATCCATCTCATAGAAAGTGATGACCTTATTTATTTACCCTCACCACTGAGCCAATTGACAGTATCATGATGGATGAAGAGATAGAGGTAGTGAACAGCCACAGCTTTCTTAGCCCCAAAATCAATATTCTTGGCACCAGCAGTCAGAAACTCAAAAGACTAATTGTACTGGTAAAATCTGCAGTTAGGGACTTGTCCAGAGTACTGAGAAGCAACAATGTCAGTCTAGAGAGTAAGGTGCACCTGATTTAAGCCATGGTCTTTGCAGTTACTTTCTATGCACCAGACAGCTGGACAATTACTAAGGATGACAGAAGAAAAATTAATGCCTTTGCAATGTGGTGCTAGAGAAGAGTCTTGAACATACGATGGACCACCAAGAAAACAAACTGGACTGTCTTGGAGAGGGTGAAACCAAGTTTCTCATTGGAGGCCAGGATTTTGAAGCTCTGTCTCACATACTTTGGGCACATGGCCAGGAAGGACAAGTCCTTGGAGAGGACGTCATGCTCGGAAGGGTGGAGGGACAACACAGGAAAAAAAAGACCTCAGATGAGATGGATTGATACAATAACTAGGGTAATGGGGGTAGGTGTACCAGAGTCAATGAGACTGGCACAGGGCAGGGCAGTCTTCAGAGACAATGTATATAGGGTTGGTATGAGTCACAGGTGACTTGATGGCACATAACAACAATCACCACCTTTTCAAAGTATAATAGTGTTTCCTAGCACCTCCTAAAAACATTCCCCAAATATGTGAAATTAATGCTTCAGCATCCTTGCCTGTAAGAGGCCCTTTGGCTACACTTCTAAAATAGATTCATTTAGGCAATCCGTGAAACATTCAATACTCACTGCAAACCAACACAATAATACAAATACATCAATTCTTCTTTTATTTTTCCTATTCACGACACAATTTTCACATGCATATAAGACTATTGAAAATATTATGGCTTAGGTCATACATACCTTAACCTTTCAACTGACATTCTTGCTCTTTGGTACTTTCAAGAGATCCTTGGTAGCATATTAGCCCAGTGTAACATGTTCTGATTTCCTGACTGCAGTTACCATTTGTATTGATTGTGAATCCAATAATATAAAATAAAATAAATAAAATATATAGTAATACTGTCAGTGACTGGGATAATTGGGATGACAGTGTCAGAGACAGTGCGATTGGCACAGGACAGAGCAGAGTTTAGGGCTGTTGTACATAGGGTCGCTATGAGTTGCAAGTGACTCGATGGCACATAACAACAACAACATTTAATAATATAAAAATCCTTAACATTTTCAACCTTTTACTCATCTAGAATTATGTTGATTATGGTTCCAGTTGTGGGATTTTTTCTTTCTTGATGTTGAGAAATAATCTAAATTGAGGCTATAGTTTTTTATCTTGTTCAGAAATTGCTTAAAGTTTTCACTTTCTACAATCAAATTTGTAACAACTGCATAAAACATGTTGTTGATGAGTCTATCTCCAATCTTAATAATGCATTCTTCTACATGTTGTTGTTTTTTGGTGCTATCAAGTCAAGTACGACTCATATCAACCCTACGCACAACAGATCTGAACCCAGTCCTATCCTGTGCCATTCTCATATTCTCTGCTGTACTAGAGCCCATTGTTGCAGTCACTGTTTCAGGCCAACTGGCCGAGGATCTTCCTCTCTTTCACAATCTCTTCACTTTTCCAAGCATGATGTCCCTCTCAAAGGAAAAATAAAAAACACACAAAAAATAAACAAAAAAGCCAAACTCTTCTAGCAACAAGCTCAAAGTGTATGAGATGAAGCTTCGCCATCTTTGCCTCCAAGAAGCACTCTGGATACACCTTCACTAATACATATATGTTTGTTCATTTGACAGTCCATGGATATTTTGAGCTCTTCTCCAATATCATGACTCAAAAGTATCAATTCTTGTTTTGTCATCGTCATTCATCTCACAGCTCTTCTTAGTATAGGAAGTGATTGAAAAGACTATGGTCTGAATCAGATACACTTTACTTCTTAAACTAGTATCTTTATGTCTCAGTGATTTGGAGAGGTTCCTGATTGCAGACTTTTCCATTATATTACTTCTCCTATCTCCTGAGTGCTGGTACCAAGGGTATTAATTGTGGATCCAAGTAAGATGAAGTCGTTGACAGTTTCAATCATTTCTTCATCTATCATGATATTTTCCATTGGTCTAGTGGTGAGGATTTTTATTTGCTTGACTTTGAAATGCAATATATATTGAAGATTGCAGTGTTTGATCTTCAGCAGTAAGCTCTTCAAGTCTTGAGCATATGAATTGAATGTTGTTGTTGTTGTTATTATGGATATAAACTGTAGAGTCATAACCAAGATATAGCTGACTCTAAGCAAGTTTTTGAAGGCTATAGTCAAACAGAAGGTGATTGTTCATCTTTCTACCACAGAGAAGCTGCTGGATTAAAAATGTGGCCCTTTGGGTTGGCAACACCACTCACATCCCTCAGCCACCAGAGTTCCTTACAGATTGAATTGTTGTTGTTAAGTGCTATTGAGATGGATAAAACTCATAGTGACCTTTTGAACAATGAACCTGAAACCGGCTCTATCCTGTGCTATCCTGAGCATCTCTGGCATACTGGATCCACATTAGATTCATTGTGTCAATTCATCTAACTTTGGGTCCTCCCTTTTTTATTGACTTTTCCAAGTATGATGTCCATTTTCAAGGACTGGTGCTTCCTAACAACATTCATAAAGTATATGTGATCAATCTTGTCTTAGTGGCTTTAAATTATGAGGAATTGTGCCGCCATCCGAAAGGTAAGTAGTTCAAATCCACCACTGCTCAATAGAAAAAAATACGATGGTCAATCTCCTCCCATGAGATTTACTGCCTCTGGAAACCTTCTAGAGGGTTAGCTTTGAGTTAGTTCTCACTCAGCAGTACATAACTCAACAACAGTACATAAAATACAGATTGAAGAAATGGAGATGAGATACAACTCATATGCACAACTTTTCTCATTTTATATCTTTAATTATCATCTCATCCTGTTTACCACTACTTGTTGTGTGTAAAGGTACCACATGAACATAGTTAAGTGTTATGGATTTCTTATTCTTCTCAATGTTATCCATAATATTTTATGATCCACAGAGTTGAATGTCTTTACATAGACCACAAATAAACATCTTTCTGACATTTGCTTTCAGTCAAGATTTGTCTGTATCAGCAACAGTATTTCTTGTGTGGCCTCCTTCTGAATCTAACTTGAACTTATGTGAGTTATCCGTGAATATGCTCCTCCAGACAAAAAAGAAAAAATATCTTCAAAAAAAGAGGCTATATCCCTGATTATACTTCCATTCAACTGATTGGCTATGCATAACAGATTCTATCAAGGGAATTATTATATTACAAAGAACATCATTAAGTACATAATTGCATCTTATTTCAACAGGATAGAATCTTAGTGAGCACACAACTTTAACCAGTACAGGATCTAAGGAAGGAAAGGAAAGCATATGAAGGTATTGAGATCCTAGCTGGACAAGAGACTCTAGAACAGAAAGTGGGGTGAGGGAATAACTATTTAGCAGCACTCCCTGACCATTGAGCAAGTGGTACTTATGAAGATCTAGGGAATGCCATTTAGAGATCACACACATTATCACACCCTGGAAAATAGCCCATCATGAAACTTGATTAGAGTCAAGATATGAATTATCACTGAATCCTAGAAGATGTCCTTCAGTATTCACACCAGAGACTGAGGAAAGACACTCCACCTTTCTTCCCTCCTGACTTCTGGGTCACCAGAAGTATGGTCCTATTATCTGGTCTCTTTTCAACCTATGGTGTTTACATCACTATTGAATCGATGATCAGTGGCTTACACCATTTTTCTCTGCCCCTTCTCCCATCATGCTCACTTAGTGGACTGTGGTATGAGCTTCCATGTCACCTACTTGGTGACTAGAGAAATGTATCCCTTCACTGTGAGGACTCAGAAACCTGTGGTATGCGCATGCAACACATTACCAGCAAGAATATTCTCTGTATCATGTCCAAGACAATCTGGATAGACATATTACCTCATCAGCCTAAGACATGCCATTTATCCTCTGCAAAATGTTAAGGGGAGAGCTTAATTTCCTAATCAAACTTCTGCCTGACCTCACTGTCATGTGTTCTACACCCAAACAGTTTCTGAGGTGTTCTTCCACCTACATTTAAACCTCTCCACATCCCATTACCTACGAGACACCAATTAGTGCACACACAGCAAGTCTACCCCATCCTATTGGATTTGGAGATGTTTTGGTCTGACTGAGACCTTCTGAAAATTAAATATCTATGTGCATTAAAGACTTCTTCAAGTAACACTTGTAGTATTACAATCATGGTCTTACATAGTGTTTGTTTTTATGAAGATGGTTTAGTGCCCTAAGCATAATGCTCTCCAGGTTCTCCCATGTTATATAGTATTTCTCAAAGTCATTACTCTTGAGTGTTGCATAGGACTCCATTGTGTGAATGTACTACCACAATATTTCAAGCCATTCATTTGATAATGGACATTTTAGCTGTTTCCATTTTCTTGTTATTTTGAATAACACTGCTATGAACATAGATTTACAAATCTCTGTTTGTATCTCGGTTCTATTTTTTCTCAGGTATATAACGGTTGGATCATATGGAATTTCTATGTTCAGCTTTTTGAGGAAATGTCAAAATTTCTTTCAGGGTGGTTGCACCATTTTACCATACCACCAACATTGTATGAGGGTTCCAATCTCTCCACATTCTCCCTAACATTTATTGCTTGCTGTTCTGTTAAATACTTTGCCCCTGACACTAGGGTGAGATGGTATTTAATTTTGGTTTTGATTTGCATCTTTCTTATTGCCAGTGATTTTGAGCATCATCATAACGGTGGCCATCTGAGTATCTTCTTAAGGGAGAAAAGGGGGGAGGAAGGATACTCAGGGTGGGGAGGGGGGAATCGTCAGGTCACAAAGTCTGGTAGGTAAAGTAAGTGGGTGAAGGAATTAGAAAAAAAATCAGTGTGGATCTGAAAAGGTGGGGTAATAGCAGACACAGATCAACAGTGGTTATTTTATAAAACACAATGTTATGAGAATAATAATATAGAATGTGAATGAATGTGAATAGAGGAATGTGAGAAACACAATGTATATAAATGAAAAACAATGTATTCAAATTTTGTATGCAAACCGATATAAAAGTTTTTAAAAAAGGACTTCTTCAAAAAAAGTAAAAAGGACCTACAGACTTTGAACAATATTTATAGGAGCAAGTTGAACTCATCTTTATGGAGATTTCTTAAAATAATCCTTTATTAAATAGTCCATTGTTTACTATTGGTTCAAGTAGTGAAATTCTCTAAGTCAACTTTCTAAATGTTAATTAACATCATTACTAGAGAATTCTAGAAATATAAGCATCCATTGTTTGATGTAAAAATTATTTTTATATCTAATAGAATATCACTGATAAATATAGACTTTAAAATGCATCTATTATATGCTAAATAATTCATTGCCACTAGTATTTGACAATAACTATATTTATAATTTTCTAAATTTTTTTGCTACTAATATTCCTTCTTGATGGACCCATGAGTGCAATTCTCAGTATGTTGTTTATTTCCAGAAAGGAACATGTGGCAAATAAGCAGTCCATTTTCACAACAGAGTGACATTCTAAAATCAACTTGTAATGCAACATATATGTAGTACCTTAATAACACCGATAGTGCAAGACCTGTACTGGGAGCCTCCCTAATTAATCATCTCATTTCACATTCTTTGTCAAACTCCTAAATGAATTATCCATTTGGCTCATTGCTAAGTGAATGCACTGAAAGTAATTGAATGTGGTAATCAAGAATTTGTTAAACCTGTCACTACATATCATTGTCAGCTTCAGATCCAACACAACACAATTAACTTATACTAGTTACAGTTGAATCAAGTCCATGCTAAGGTTGGGTGAGTAATGCACTTTCTTTAGTAAATTAGACTCCAAATATATGAGCCGAATAAAGGTTGAACACGTGAATGTTGTAAGGTGAAACATAGGATTTATGGGGTGTTGAACCTCTTTGCTGAAGCAATTGCCTTCATTGGGGCATCTTAAACAGCAGAAAAATCACTGATAACAGAAAATTCTAAAAATCTACTTAGTCATGACCCTTGATTTAGGATTTATATATTAATATATGTATGCTAGTTTAAAAAGGTTCAACCGTTATGCAGATGACACAACCCTGCTTGCTGAAACTGAGGAGGACCTCATGCACTTGCTGTGAAGGGTCAAGGATTGCAGCCTTCAGTATGGACTGAGGCTCAATGTCAAGAAGACAAAGATTCTCACCACTGGACCAATTGGCAGCGTCAGGATGGATGACGAAGAGATTGAGATTGTTCACAGCTTCAGTTTGCTCGGCTCCACAGTCAACACTCTTGGCACCAGCAGTCAGGAAATCAAAAAGCGTATCGCGATGGGAAAGTCTGCTGTTAGGGACCTCTCTAAAGTTCTCAGGGGCAACAGTGTCTCTCTGGAGACTAAGGTGCGCCTGATACAGGCTATGGTATTTGCAATCGCTTGTTATGCATCAGAGAGTTGGACAATGACTAGGGAGGACAGAAGGAGAGTGGATGCTTTTGAGCTGTGGTGCTGGAGAAGGGTACTGAATGTACCCTGGACTGCCAGGAAAACAGATTTATCTTGGAGAGGATTAAACCAAGCTACTCCTTGGAGGCAAGGATTCTGGGGCTTCGTCTGACATACTTTGGACATGTTGCCAGGAGGGACGGGTCCTTGGAGAGGGACATCATGCTTGGGAGGGTTGAGGGACAACGCAGGAGGGGAAGACCCTCTATGAGATGGATTGATTCGGTGACTGAGGTAATCGGGATGGGTGTGTCAGAGGCGGTGCGGTTGGCACAGGATAGAGCAGGGTTTAGGGCTTTTGTGCATAGGGTCGCTATGAGTCGGAAACGACTTGACGGCACATAACAACAACAACAACAGTTTAAAAAGGTAGTAATATGTATTTTTAATGTCCCCTAAGAGTACAATGAATATTAGCTTTTAACCAAAAGGTTTGAATCCACTAGAAACTGCTGGAGATAAGATCTAACAATCTATTCCCATAGAGGAAACAGTATGAGACAGTTCTACTTGATCGATTCTATACTGTCACTATGAGACAGAATTGCATTGATGACCCACTATAGAATAGTACCTATTTTAGTGCATACTTTTCCATTGCAGAAAAAAAAAAAACCCAACTCAACAAGTTAATAAAACATTTCAACCTCCAGTTTGTGTGATTTTGCTCTTACATTTTCTATTACAGAGGAGTACCAAGAAGAAATGTTATACAGCCTTGTCTAGAACTATTGCCAACTTGCTATGTTTACACATCAACTAGTTAAAAAAAAATAAATGAAAGGTAGCAATGTCTGCTTTAAAGAACCCTGGTGCCACAATGGTTAAGGGCTTTGCTGATAATTAGATGTGTTAGATTACTCAATAACTAAGTTCAACAAGGGCTTACTTGTACAGGATTATTAATGTGTGTACACTCACACATTTTTAAGCTCACCGAGGAATCTGCATCTAGATGTAGTTAAACCTAAGAGATTTTATTTACTTGCTTATTTCTAATCTTATAAGCGGTGAGTATAATTATGTAAAGGTGTCATTTTCCTATTACACAGCCATAAAGAAGAGTACTTACAAATACAGAAGCAGCAGATAAGCAAATCCATTTGTACCTAAAATTGTTTAGGAAAAAGCTTAAGGGGAAGAACACTGCATTCCATCATGTCTTCTCAGTTGATTAGTTTTTTTAAAAAAGTAAAATTATGTAAAACATTTTAGTATGGGTTTTTTTTTTCAATGTTCAAAAACCACTTGAAAAAATGTAAGCACATACTTACTTGTCAAGAAAATTATTGTCCTATATATTACACTCATAAAAGGTCTGTGTAAAGATAAATGATTTCTCCTTAAGTTAGTGATAAGTGAGTGATGATTTGGAATTCCTATTTCCATTGCCTTACGGCAATTTTTACTCCTAGTGGCCGCTGAACACAGTAGAACTATCTTCCGCATCTTTTCCCTGAGGAAAAGCTAGTGATTCTAAACTACTGACATTTTATTTACCAGCAAAGAACTTTAACTATGCATCACCTGAATTCCTTGAAATTGCTATAGCTATGATGAAGAAAAAAGAAACAAACCCATAAAACCAACCTTAATTATTTTTATTATTGAAAGGTTGAGCAACTCAGAAATGAAAACAGAACAGTTATATAAATGCTTGTTATATACAACTCAGCTCTAACACTTCACAGCCTAGAATTTATCATCTTTTGACCCAGGTATTATTTAATTTTGAGATTACAGACAAAGGATATACAAATATACTAAATTCTTGGGTGCTGGGAATTTGGTTATTTTGTTTACTAATTTTAAACAAGACAGAAGTTTTTAACATCAAGTGGAAATTTGTCACAAGATTAAACTGAACTGTTCATATTTAAAACAAAGCTTATCTTCTCAGTGTCTAAGAAATTAAATAAATACTTTTAGTGTTATCTGGCCAATATGACCCTGGGATAAAAAATTTAGATGAATATTTATGCTAAATTGGCGACCAGAGTACAGTGTGCTAAGCGTTGTATTTTGTAAACTATTAATGACTTTAAAACATTGATTTTTTTTTAATTCTTCTCAACATCCCTTTCAGTAATTTCTAGGAAATTTTTTCCTCTATAATATCAGCATGTTTTCATCACATTGGTTGTGTTATAGAATATCTAATAAATGTTTTATATAAAGCAATAAGTGCTAAAGAATAACAATGTTAGTTTAGATTAAGGTGTACCTGATCCAAGCAATGGTCTTCACAACTGCTTGCTATGCATCTGAGAGCTAGACAGTAAATAAAGATAACAGAAAAAGTGATGTCTTTGAGTTGTAATGTATTGATCATGCCATGGACTGCCAAGAGAACAAATAGGTTTGTCCTGGAAAGGGTGAAATCAGTTTGTTCCTTGGAGCTAGGGATTTTTAAACTCTGTCTTACATACTCTGGACGTGTCACCAGAAGGAACCAGTCCTTGAGAAGAATATTATATTTGAAAGTGTAGAGGGTCAGCACAGGAGAGGAAGATACTGGATGACATAAACAGACACAGTAACTGTGGCAATGGGTTCAAGTGTGCTAGAAATGAAGAAGTTGGCTCAGGAGAGGGCAAGACTCATAGCCATCGTTCATAGGGATGCTATGAGACATAGTCGACTTGGCGTCACATAACAATGGTTGTTGCTTTATACAAAGTTCATTTTCAACTGTTTCATAGCTAATCTCCTTCATTCTAGCACATAATAGATTTCTTCTAAGAAACTTTCCCGCAGGCAGCTAGACTTACTCAAGAGTTCTTGTTACTTGGAATAAGACATTGGAGCTCTTTGGAAGTGTTTTATCACCTGATCTGCACTTTCAGCATGATTGAGAATTTCTAAGATAAGATTGAACTGATAACTCCATGATCCATTTTGTTGTTTTAGCCTGTTAAACAAAATAGCATTTTTTTAAAAATCTGAGATTTGTTCCTGTGTAATTTGTTGTTGTTGTTGTGTGTACCATCAGGTTGAAATCATCCCAAAGCTGACCCTCTGGTGGGTTTTCAGAGGCAGTTAGTAAATCAATCAGTGGGGAGGAGATTGCCCACCCTTTTTCCATGGTGCATCTGGAGGATTCAAAGTGTGCCTTTGTGATTGCAGTACAGCTTCTCGTATATAGAAAGTATAAAACATTCTGCTTTGGAGGGTGATGCAGAGATTCTCACATTTATATGAATAAATGCACCCACTGCTGTCGAGTCAATTCTAACTCACGACAGTCCTCCTCCACTAGGTTTCTGAGGTTGTAAATCTTAATGTGAGTATATTTTTCTCTTCTTTCTCCCATTGATCAGCTAAGGAATTCAAGCATGTAGTCCTTTGGTTAGCATCCCAAAACATACATAATTTACTATAGAAGAATATATGTAAATATATAGATAGAGATAGAAATCGAGGTGATACAGAGGTGCACAGATATATATTCTTTACTTTTTTAAAGAAGGCTCTGATGGCATAGTGCACCAGAGTTGTGTTGCCAATATAAAGGTGGAATTTCAAATCCACCAGAGAAAGGACGAGTTTCTCTAATGGTTAGAATCTACCAGTGGCTCTGACGGAAAGAGATGAGCAGTATCTTACATACTTCACAGTCTTGGAAGCCCATTTCAGGTTCAGCTATGAATTGATTCTTACTTGACAGGAAAAAACATAATTCATCTGTCCCTATATCTACATATTTATTCATTATTCTTCATTTTGCATATATTTCAAAGAAAGTTGCTAAAGTAAGTAGACCTCACTCCTAAATTCTTATCTTTTAAATAAAGTAGGCACGTGGTTCCAGCTCACCTACTGCTCTTCAGGAGAAGGATGGGCAATCTCCTACTGTTTGATTAACTGTCTCTGAAAACCACTCAGGATGGTCAGCTATGGGTCAGTTCAATCTTGATGGTACACAACAACAGGCACATTTTATACTGTGAAATGCACAAATTTTCACTGTAGAATTCAATATTTGTTGTTGTTTTCATGTGCCGACAAGTCACCTGCAACTCACAGCGATCCAATGTGCAACTCTGAATCCTGCCCTATTCTAAGCCAGTCTGTCTCTGACACATCCACTCCTATTGACCCATTACTGTCTCAGTCTATACAATGATGGGCCCTTCTCTCCTGTGCCATCCTGTCTCTCCACCCTTAACATGATGTCCTTCTCCAAAAGCTGATCCTTCTTCACCACCTGCATAAAGTATGTGAGACAGAGTTTCAAAATCCTAGCCTCCAAGGAGACACTTTGTTTCACCACCTCCAAAACAGACCTGTTTGTTTTTTTAGCAGTCCATTACTCTTCTCTACCACAACTCAAAGGCATTGATTCTTCATCCTTAGTCATTGTCCAGCTCTCTGAGACAGATCAAATAACTGTGAAGACCATAGCCTGAATCAGGTGCATCTTAGTCTCTAGACTGACATCTTTGCTTCTCAGTATTCTGGAGAGGTTCCTGACAGCAGATTTTCCTAGTGCAATTAGTCTTTTGATTTCCTGGCTGCTGGTGCCAAGATTGTTGATCATGGAGCCAAACAAGCTGAAATTCAATATGTTTTGATAAAAACCTTACATTCTCCCACACCATTTTTAAAAGAAACATACTCTAATGACTTTATAATGTACTACATCAAGATACAACACTACCATATTGCCCCAAGTTCCCTCATGTGCCTTCCCATCAATCCCTGTCCTTCTTACCAGAAACACTAGCGTTTTAACTTTTCCCTCACCAAACATTAGTTTGCCTTCTCTAAAAATTTGTAAAATTGGAATTCCATGGCGTAAACATTTTGTCTAAGACTACTTTGAATTAATACAGTCTTTAAACTTTTTCCTATACAAGTAGTGTTATTCTTTTTATACAGAATAGACTTCTCATATAAATACCACAATCTGTTTCTCATCTACCTATCAAAGGGTATATTAATTGTTTTCCCCTTTGAACTAGTGTAAATACAGTTAATAAAAACACTTCTATATAAATCTTTATGTGGCCATGTTGTTGTTATGTGCCATCCAGTCACTTGCAACCCTAAGTGCAATAGCTCTGAACTTACCTCTATCTTGAGCCAGTCTCATTGTCTCCTACACATTTACCCTCATTGCTGAATCATTTTTCCATTCCATCCATCCTGGGTCTTCATTTCCTGTGCTGTCTCTCCACCATCCCAAGAATTATGTCCTTCTCCATGGACTGGTCCCTCCTAGTCACATGTGCGAAGTATATGAGATAGCGCTTCAAAATCCTTGCCTCCAAGGAGCATCCTGGTGTCACTCTCTCCAAGGCAGAACTGTTTGTTTTCTTGGTAGTCAATAGTATATTCAGTATCATTCTCCAGCACTACAATGAAAAGCATCAATAATTCTTCTGTCAGCTTTAATCATTTTCCAGCTCTCTGATGCACAGCAAGTAATTGAGAAGACCATGGTCTGGATCAGGCACACCTTAGTCTTCAGACTACATCATTTCTCATTAGCACTTCAGTGAAGTGTCTGACAGCAACTTTCCCCAGTGCAATTTCTATTTTGATTTCTTGAATTCTGGTGCCCAGAGTGTTGATTGTGAAGCCGAGCAAGATGAAATTGTTGACAACCTCAATCTCTTCTCCATCCATTATGGTACTGCCAGTTGGCATGTGGTGAGAATCTATCTTTTTGATGTTGAGCTTCAATCTATACTGAAGTCTACAGTCCTTGACCTTCTACATCAAGCATTTCAGGTCCTCTTCAGTTTCAGTGAGCAAGGTTGTGTCATCTGCATGACGTAGATAGTTGCTGAGTCTTCCTCCAATCCTGATTCCAAATCTGATTCACATTCCTTTTACATAAAGTCCAGCCTCCCAAATGATCTGTTCCACATATAGATTGAAAAGATATAGAGACAGTATGAATCCCTGACACACTCTATTCCTGATTTTTGTACCATGTAGTATTTTCTTTTTATGTTCTGAAGATTGCTTCCTGGTTCAAGTACAGGTTTTGCAGAGCAAAATCAGGTATTCTGAAATTCCCATCCTCCTCAAGATAAACCACAATTTGTTGTGATCCACACAGTCAAATGTCTTTGCATAGTCAATGAAACACAGATAGACATTCCTCTGGTACTCTTTATTTTCAGCGAAGATCCATCTGACATTGGTGATAATGTTTCTGGTGCCATGGTCTCTTCTAAACCTGGCCTATATTTCTGGAAGTTTTCTGTCAATGTACTGTTCGAGGCATTTTGGATAATCTTCAGTGGGATTTTGATTGTGTATGGTGTCAGTGATATTGTTCTATCAATTGTTCTACAATCTGTTGGGTCACTTTTTTTGGAATGGGAACAAATATGCAACTCTTCCAGTGAGTTGGCCAGGTAGTTGTCCTCCAGATTTCTTGGCATAACTTGATGAGCACATCCAGGGCAGCGTCTGCCTATTGTCAATTGTATTCCATCAATTCCTGGGGTCTTGTATTTTGCTAATTCCTTCAGAGCAGCTTGAACATCTTCCTTCTTAACGATTACTTCTTGATCACATGTTGTTTCATTAAATTCTTCTGTGTCAGCCAATTCTTTTTAGTGCAGTGACTCTGTGTACTACTTCCATGGTTTTATTTCCTCAGAGCAAGTTGTTAATAACAGGATATATGTTTTGGTAGCTAATGTATTAGTATGCAAAGACAGTGGAAACCTTTAACACTTCAAGTTAGTCATATGAGCCCTTCAGAGGAAGATCTGTGCTGACTGGCAACAAGGGATTTGCCAAAGAAATCATGATGTTGGTGATGGTTCTATTTTGTCCCTAGAACAGTGCAGTGAATGCAGACCTTTCCAGGTACAGCATCAAGGAATGCAGCAAGGACAGAAATGTGATTGTTTATAAAATTTTGTTCAGTGCTTCAGCAGAAATTGTTATTTTATTTCTATAAAAAATAATCACTCTCATTAGTTACAACAATTATAAATATTTTGTTATTGTTGTTGTTATATGTTGTCATTTCTACTATGACTCATAGTATCCCTATGTACTACAGCTCTGAACCCTTCTCTATCCTGAGCTAAATTCATCATCTTTAACATGCCTACCCCCATTACTCCAGTCACTGAATCAACCCATATAATGCACTGTCTTGCACTGTCCCTCCACCTTTCCAAGCACGATGTCCCTCTCCAAGGGCTGGCACTTCCGGCTAACATGCCCAAAGTATGTGTGAGAGAGTTTAGAAATCATCGCCTCAAGGAGAAGTTTGGTTTCACTCTCTCCAGGACAGTTCTGTTTGTTCACTTAGGCAGTCCATTGTATATTTAATATTCTTCTCCAGCATCACAACTCAAAGGTATAAATTCTTCTCCGTCATCATAGGTCCAGTTCTTTAATGCATAGCAACTCATTGAAAAGCCCATGGCCTGGATCAGGTGCACCTTAGTCTCTAGACTGACATCTTTCTTCTTCAGGACTCTGGAGAGGTCCCTGACAGGATATTTTCCCAGTGCAATTTATTTATTTGATTTCCCCACTGCTGATGCCAAGAGTGTTGATTGTGGAATCAAGAAAGCTGAAATTCTGAACAATCTCAGTCTCTTCATCTTCTATCATGATGTTATCAATTGGCCTAGTGTTGAGAATCTATGTTTTCTTGATGTTGAACTTCAGTCCATATTACAAATTACAATTCTTCATAACCTTTTTTTATAAGCATCAATATACCTACAAGGCTAACCTCTGTGTTAATTAAATTTTTGAGCCTTTGCATGCACCCTTGTCAGAGCTGTCATTATAGCTCATTTACCGTGACTGATGCTTTGAATCACATGGTTCTATCTGCAAAAGCTGTAAACACCCACTGCCATTTCTGTTGTTGTTAGATGTCACTGAGTTAATTACAATGCAAAAAGACCCTAGTAGCAACAGATCTGAACCTTGTCCCATACCTTATTCCATTCTAATAATCTCTGCTTTGCCTGAGCCCCTATTTTAGTCACTGTATCAGTCTGTCTCATTGAAGGTTATTCTCTTTCTTTTACCTTCTACCTTTCCTTCTAAAAGGACTGACTCCTGATAACCTGCTCTGAGTATGTGAGACAATGTTTCACTATCATTGACTAAGAAGCACCTTGGTTCCACTTCCTCCAAGACAGATTTGTTTATTCTTTTTGCACTCCATGGCAGTAATCTTCACCAGCATTACAATTCAAAGGCATTGATTCTTCCCTAGTTTTTCTTACTAGTTATCTAAAGTTCATGTGGTTGGGAAGTAATTGAAAATACCATGGCTTTCACCAGATATACTTTAGTCTGTACACTGATATGTTTGCTTTTGAATGTTCTGGAGAAGCTTTGGACAACATATTCTCCCAATGCCATCTGTCTTCTGATTTCTTGACTGCTCCTACCAAAGCCGTCGAGCATGGATCCAAGCAAAATAACTATAGTCTTTTCTCCATTTATTGTGATGTTGCCTATTGGCCCAGCCAGTGAGGATTTTTGTCCTATTGATATTGAAATTCATATTGAATGCTATAGTTGCCATGTTGAAATCCATATTGAATGCTATAGTCTTCGATCTTCTGAAGTAATTGCTTTCCACAACCCAAATTGTGTTATCTGCGTAGTGCAAGTTGTTGATGAGTTCTCCAATCATGATGCCACAATTCAACGGTTTTTTTTTTATATTGCTGGGCTGGTGTTTATCTAGTCACTTATTTGGTAAACTTTCCTGGTGTTTTAACTAAAATATATTTATTACTATTAATATAGATAAATAATTTTTGATAAATAATTAAATGAAAGGATATAGATTTTTTAAAAAGTTTTACTTACTAACAGTATTGTAAATTTCAGTGTTATTCAAGGAAAAATGATGTTAGAAAAGAATTTTGTTGTTAACCAAATCAAGCCTAGTGCCATTAATCATGACTCTTAGCAACCCTGAATGAAAGCACAGAATGCCCTAACTGGTTTTTAAGGCTGTAATTTTAATGGAAGTAGACTGTCACCTCTTCTTCCACCTGCAGAGTGAGGAGGAATGAGTTCAAACCACTCATCCTTGGATCTGCAGCTGAGCACTTTAATCTCTACATCACATACATTTTGTTAATATTAATTTAATCTAAAAATGTTATATTTAACCTTTTTTGCAGTTGTGCTTAGCATATATTTCTCTGATATTAAAATTTATAATATACATTATTAAAGATGCTATACCAGTAATGGAGAAAGTCCGTTGGGATGACATTATGAGTTACTCTACTTGGTGGTATCAACTCTGGTGAAACTATGTGAGGGCAGGAAGTCTATGAGGCTCTGGTTTCTAAGTTAACAAGATCAGGGGAAAGCCATTAGTGAAATATCTCTAGGGAACCATATATCTAGACATGTGACAGAAGCAGAACTGCACGTGAGTGACCTCTAAAGCACATTGCTGACACATCTTATACCTAAGGGAGGATGTATCTCCTCAGCAATGATTCTCCCAGGCCCTCAACTCAGTTTAACACTGTGCTAAGTTATAAATGCCTATGCTTGACAAAAATTCTTTCTACATAGAGCACAGATTGAAGGATAAATTAAAATTTGAGAGACAATACATTGATAACTAGCACAATGACAAATGGTATTGCATATCATTTTCTATATCTTCCTATGTGAAATGTCTGTTCAATCTTTTCCCTTAAAGAAAAACAAAGCCCTAAGTACTTCAATATTCCCTCAGCTTTGTCTGGTTGTATGGCATGAATAATTACAGTAGAGAAGCACATCAAATGCACTCTTCTATGTTCGGTTTAAAGACAGTTCAAAAGTTCAATTTCTATCAGAAAACATTGCTTATCATAAAAAAAAATAAATGTTGAGTGAAATATCTCAGTCCCCAAAATCAAATAGTATATAACATTGCTTTTATAAAATAGGACTGACATAGGGGGTTTGGGGAAGTATAAGAAAACATGGATATATAGTGTACACTATATTGGAACAGATGAGGAAAGGAATATATGAATAGATATTTTATGTATGACACTAATCTGGAGCAAGAGGTGCATTGCCAAGTGGACTAAGGGAGGTGTTAGGATTGAAGAGGGAAGAAAATGTTTAGTAATTAATGAATGAATTAAAAAATTAATTCTGTAAAAAAAAATCCAAATAAACACAGCCTTTGGGTCAATTTTACAGAACATTTCAAGTACCTTCCTACTCCATTTTCTTGCTCTTTTTTTTTTTTTTACTGCTTTACTTACAAAGTTCATATATGTTGTTTTTCACATCAGATCTTTCACTTTTTCTTTACATACCCCTCCCTCCATACCTCAAATTATGTGAGCCAATC
>NW_006399835.1:3515508-3518221 GCF_000299155.1 Elephantulus edwardii | reverse complement strand
TACCATTTTACAATACCACCAACAATTTATAAGAGTTCCTATTTTGTGACATTATTTTCAAAATTTATTACTGGCTACCCTGCTAAAATTTGCCACTGCTATTGGAGTGAGATGGTATCTCATTGTGGTTTTGATTTGCACCTCTCCTATTGCCAGTGATTTGGAGCATTCCTTCATGTGTCTGTTGGCCATTCTAATGCCTTCCTCTATGAAAAGTCTTTCCATAACTTTTGCTCATTTTGTAAGTGGATTATCTGCCTTTTTCTTCTGGAGGCCCAGGAGCATTCTGTAAACTTTTGCTATGAGACCCTTCTCTGAAATGGTATTGCCAAATATTTGTTACTCATCAGTAGGTTTTCTTTTCACCCTATAGGAATCTCTTGATATTCAGGATGACCAGATTGCACAATGGAGACTGTGATTAGGAGAGTACGCGTATTCACCCTCCACTGAACTCCCCATGTTTGCCTTTGTTCAGTAACTATACCCACTTACATGGAACATTTAATGCATGCAGTTGATGTAAATTGATTTGTTCTTCCCTGTGGTTTCCTCCTGACGATGAGTTTAAAAAAAAATAAATAAATGCCTGGCCATCTTGAGTATACCAGTGTCGCTGCTGTTGCTGTTTGCTGTTGTTGTTAGGTTTCATGGGGTTGAGCATGACTCATAGTAACCCTATGAACAAACAATCTTAACCCTGTTCTATCCTATGCATTCCTCACACTTCCTGACACACACACATAAGAGATACTGTAGCAGTCACTGTATTAATCCCCCTGATTGAGGGTCTTCCTCTCCTTCACTAACTCTCCACAATTCCTAACATTATGTCCCTCTCCAAGGAAAAGAACTTTCTATCAACCTGTCCAAAATATGTGAGACAAAGCCTCATCATTCATGCCTCCAAAGAGCACTCCAGCTGCACCATCTTCAAGATATATCTGTTCTTTCTCTTGGCCATCCATGGGATGCTCACTACTCATCAACTTTTTCTGCCATCCTTATTCATTGTCCAGGTCTCAGATACATAGCTAGTAATCAGAAAGACTATAGCCTAAAACAGACACACCTTAGTCCTCAAACTGACATCACTACTCCTCAATAATTCGGAAAGTTTACTAACTGCAGATTTTCCCAGTACAGTGTGCCTCCTTATTTCCTGACTGCTTGCACCAAGGGTGTTAATTGTGGGTCCAAGCAACATGAAGGTATTGACAGTTTCAATATTCTCTCCATCTATCATGATGCTTCCTATTGGTTCAATTGTAAGAATCTTTGTTTTCCTGACTTTGAGATGCAATCCATACCAAAGGCTGTATTCTTGTTCTTCTGTAAAAAAGTGCTTCAAGCCTTCCTCCCTTTCAGCAAGCAAAGTTGTGTTATCTGCATAACACAGGTTATTGATGAATTTTCCTCCAACCCTGATACCACACTCACTACTCCTCATAGAGTCCAGCTTGCTCAACAAAGCAGGAGTGGCATCCACTTCCTAAACAACATGTCTCTGGAAACTCTATGAGCTTTGATACATGTTGATAGTTATAGAGAGGCTCCCGGTCTTCTGTTCATAGGCTAGCTATGAGTTGTGCTCAACTCGATGGCAATCAATAACAACAATTTACAGACTGAATAGGTATGGAGAGTAAATACAACACTGATGCACTCCCTTCCCTATTCCAAATCATGCAGTGCTCCCTTGCTCTGTTCACACAGCAACCTCCTGGTCTAGGTTCCACATGAGCACAATCAAGTGTTCTGGGAGTCCCACACTTCTCAATGCTGGCCTCAATTTGTCATCACCCACAGTCAAACGCCTTTGCATAGTCAATGCAGCACAAACAGACATTTTTCTGGTATTCCTTACTTTCAGCCAGGATCCATCTGACATCAGCAATGATATCCCTCTTCTAAGCCTGCTTGAACTTCTGGCAGGCCCTTATTTATGAACAGTTCTGGCTGTTTCTGAATGATCTTCAGCAGTATTGCTTACATGTGATATCAGTGATATTGTTCTATAATTTCCATATTCATTTGAATCACTTTTTTGGGGAATGGGAAAAATATGGACCTCTTCTAAAACATTGGTCAGCCAGACATCCTTTAAATTTCCTGGCATGGACTTGTGAGTGCATCCAAGGCTGCATCTGTTAATTGAAACAAATCAACTGGTATGGGAAACCAATACTAAATATTTGTAATAAAACGAATGCTATCAGGATGTGGGGGAGGCCTGTGGTTCAAGCTAGAGTTCAGCCTGAGGCACTAAGGCAGTCCTTAAGGGTTTACCAGGTTCTTGTAGTTGCTGACATCTCCCTCCTGAGTTAAAGGGAAGGTTTTCAATAGAAAGAGCTTGGCTTTATTTACATCTAATTCTTTTTGTGATTTATGTCCTGATAATTTTCAATAAAGATACAGGGAAGCTGGAATGAGGGTCTTGAGTGGAGAACTACTGGCCCCTATTTTTCATGCTCTCTGTTCTATCTCACTCTTGGCAGTCTTATTATTAATAATTATAAAAACACTTTATCCTCAGTCTGCAACAAACTGGTATCTCATTTATAGTAATGGAGTGATAGAGTGGCTGAGGCAAGTGAAACCTCACCACTGAGTTGGCTCTTATGTCTGGATTTTTTATTGGGGTGCAGTTTCCATTTATTTTTTTCTGGCTCACTGAAATTGACACATATTTGCTGTTATGTGCGGTGGAGTC
>NW_006399835.1:3503377-3515124 GCF_000299155.1 Elephantulus edwardii | reverse complement strand
TTGTCCAACTCTCAGATGCATTAAGTGATTGAAAAAACTATGCCATGAATCAAAAACATCTCAGATTTCAAACTGATATTACTGCTTCTCAATAATTTTGACAAGTCCCTGACTGCAGACTTTTCTAATGCAATGAGTGTCCAGATCTCCTGACTCTAGGTACCAAGGCTGCTGATTGGTATCCAAGGAAGATGAAGTTAAAAAAGATTGATGCTTTTGAGCTGTGGTATTGGAGAATAATCTGCCAGAAAAATAAATATACTTTTAAGAAAGTGTAGACAGAGTTCTCCTTGGAGATAAAGATAAAAAAGCTTCATCTCACACACTCTAGGCATGTTGCTAGGAGAGGCTGTTCCCTGGAGGGGGTTATCATGCTTGGGAAGGTGAAGGGACAGCGAAAGAGAGGAAGGCCTCCAACAAGATAGAGTGACACAGTGACTGTAGGATGACACAGGATAGAATTCAAATTTGTCATTTGTGGGGAGCTCTAAGTTGAACTTGATGGCACAAAAATAATAACTACAACTGATAAAGACTAAAGTCTTCAATATTAGTCACACCCCAACAGAAAACAAATCCTTTGCAACTGAACCAATAATTAACACTATGATCACTGGGAAAAGAATAAAATGTATCAAGTGTTTTATATAAGCTGTATCTACATTCATGGACCTGTAAAGAGTCAAGGAATCAAATGGTAATACTGCATTGTGAACATTTCCTGAGAAATATCTAGATAAGTTGTTAAAGGATTAGGCTTTCTGACAACTAAGGTAAGCCTGACTCAAGCCATCATATTAACAGCAGCCTCATATGCTTGTGAAAGCTGGAAAAGGATTAGGAAATACTAAAGAAGAACTCATGCTTTTTTGGTGAAGAATATTGAATATATAATAGGCCGCTCAAAGCGAGCTCTAGAGGTATAGTCCTTCAGCAGTGGAGCTGATCTCTCAAAGGCCATACTTCTCTGGTGGTTCAAATCCACAGAAAAGGGTGGGCAATCTCCTCCACTGTGATTTAAAGCCTTAGAAACCAACTAAAGGCTCTGGTTCAAGTTGGTTCTGACCCAATTGCAATGAATGAGTGAGCCAGTTATATAAAAGAACAAATAACTCTATTTTGGAGTGCATGTAGCCACAATGTTTCTAAGGAATGAAAATGAGATATTTATCTCATATTTTGGCATGTTATGAAGAAGGTCCAATCCCTGGAAAAGGACACCATACTTGGCAAAGAAGAAGATAAATCAGAAAGAGGAAGATCCTCCATGAGATCAATGGATGAAATGGCTCCAACAATGAACACAAACATAGCACTTATTGTGAGGCTGGCTCCAGATGAAGCAGTGTTTTAATCTATTGTATTCAGAGTCACATTGTTAGGTGTTCTCATTACCACTGAGTCAACAACACCTCTAGCTGACCGTCCATTGTGTTTCCAAACCTGGAAATCACACTAAGTGAGATCACTCAGCTTCCTCCCACTGAGCAGCTTGTGGCTAAGAACTATACAGACGTGCCGCCTTTGGGATTTTTCCCTGATAACACAGTAGTGGTGCAACTGTGAATGTTTGAATTCACTAGTGGTTCTTGATAGAAAGATGTGTGATCTTTTCTCAGGTAACGTACAGTTCCAGAAACCCACTGAAGGGTCATCTATGAGTAAAAGTTTCTACTGGATAGTAATGAGTTACTCAATGCTTCATGAATTTACATATGAAATGTAAAATGTAATTGCAATATTAGTCAATAGGTTTTGAGGTGCTGGTTGCCTAGTGGTAAGGAAATGTGCTGTCTACCCCAAAACATGTAGTTGGAACTCACCAGTTGCTCTATGGAAGAAAGACCATCAACTGATTTACTGCCTTTGAAAATCTGCTGAGAGGTAATTTATAAATGTGTTCCAATTCAACAGTACACAATATATGAGTTTGTGTTCCAAGGTAGGCTAAGCACTTTGCATTTTTTCATTGAATCACCAACAAAAACCCAAAAAACTCTTTTCTAATATAGATGTGGGGGGGGGGGGAAATGGAACTTTATTTTAAATAGATTTCTAGTCAAAGTGGAAGATTTAGATAATAAAGTTAGTAAATAAGTCGATTCCACACCACCACCCATTTCACCCATCATTTCACTCATCTTCATCCCCTCAACTCCCTGACAATTCCACCAAGTACATAAAAATGGATAAAAATATGGTCATAGAAAAGAAAGGGTAATTTCCAGGGATAAAAAAACCCCAAAACACAACTTCAAGTTACAAAAGTTAATGGCAAAAGACAGAGAAAGACATTACCCATTAAAAGACATTCAGATGGCCAAGAGACATGAAGACATGCTTAAAATCGCTGGCAAAAAGAGAGATGCAATAAAAATCACAATGAGATACCATTTTGCCCCAGTAGCAGTGGCAAGTTTAATAGGACAGCAAGTAATAAATGTTGGAGAGGATATGGATAATTTGGAATTCTCATACACTGTTGGTGGGATTATAAAATAGTACGACCACTCTGGAAGATACTTTGGCATTTCCTCAAAAAGTTGAACCTAAAAACTCAATATGACTGAGCTATTCAACTGGTAGGAACATACACCAAGGAAATTAGAACTGAGATACAAATGTAGATCTGTACACCTATGTACATAGCAGTGTTATTCACCATTGCAAGAACATGGGAATTGTCCAAATATCCAGTCATAACTGAATGGATTAAGAAATTGAGTACATTAACACAATGGAATACTACACAGCACTCAGGAGCAACAATTTAAAAAAATTACATAACTAGGGAAAGATAGGAGGTCATCATGCCGAATGAACTAATTTAGCCTAATAAGGACAAATAATACATAAGGCCATTATTATAAAAATAGAAGAATAACTAGTAAAATGTGTATGGGAGTCCAAGGGGGGATGGGGAGGGAGCCGAAGAATGAGGATGGGCAGGAGGAAATCACAGAGTCAAAGTGTTTGTTGAGTAGAAGGTAGAGGTAAAGGAAATGGGAAAGGCCCAGTGGGGACCCAAAAAGATGGGGCAATGGTGGGCATAGCTCAATGATGATTAATTTTATAAAGCACGATATATGAGAATGATTGTATTAAACACATTGTCAATGAAGTGTGAAACACAATGTATATAAACATTATATATAAACAACAAAAACAAAACACACAAAAAAAGTGAGTGTACCCTGAATCTAAAGAAAACATAAGACCATGGCAACTCTGGAGGTCTGATTATTAATGCCCTCAGTAAATCAGATAATACCGCAGACCTGTGCACAGAGAAAAGCTAGATATATGCTCTATACATAAGGCCAGAAACCACAATGAGTGGTTCATGCAAAAAAAATAGAAGTGGAGAAGCTCTACTTAATGCTTAAGCCCATGTGATAAGGCCTCCTATTTAAAAACTCTCTTTGGTAAGCAGCATGGTGCTGGAGATCAGTTTGAAAGTCATCTACAGGCGCTGGTTCTATAGAGACTTGGGGTAGTGAGCACTAGGGTGGAATGTTGATTCGCTAAGGGAAGTGAGGCCATGTGATAAGGCCTCCTATTTAAAAACCCATCTGGTTTAAATTGGTTTTTGTCAAACACTCTTCTAAGTGGTATAGCATTGGTCTGTGCTTTGCTGTACCAGAGGTGACTCATGGTTGCTGTAATGCTAAACACTGTGACACTGATGTGCCAATTGAGATAATGGTTATCCATGGTGGACAGTGTTTGGTGGAGCTTCCTGATTAAAACAAGCTTGGAAGCAGGAGTGGTATCCACTTCCAAAATGACTTGCCTCCAGAAACTCTATGAAGAGTGCTCAGGTCTTTCGTTCATAAGGTCACTGTGAATTGTCTACAACTCAACAGCACTTAACAACAACAACAACAGGTACAACTAGTTAATGCTAAGTATATAGGCAAAAAAGCATTTTTTCCCAGAAGCCAGAAGTTAAGAAAGTTATGCAATAAACAAAGGCTCCAGTTTCTGTAACTTGAAATTACATTAGCCAGATGGAAAGTGCATGACCTTAGGAGAATACAATGTTTATTTTTTCCAGAGGAAAGTAAAATTTCTTTTAAATATGTCTTTATAATCCAAGTCAAGCTGATGTCGTGGAAAAAGACATAAAATTGACTCTGCAGCAAGATTCACAAACCGAGCAAGGAAACAAATCACTATGTGAGATATTAAACCAAAAGAGAATATAAAACTTTAAAAAATAAGTAATAAGGCAATGATGAAGTATTTGTATAGATATTTAAAATAATAAAAGCTATGAAAAGAAAATATTACATTCATAAGGTAAAATACAAATCAAAATATGAGTTGCATTAGGATAGTTTGCTGTCAGGGACTTCTCCAAAGTGCTAAAGAGCAACAATGTCAGTCTAGACACTAAGGTACACTTGATCCAGGCCATGGTCTTCTCGCTTGCTTGCTATGCATAAGAGAGCTGGACAATGACTAAGGATGTCAGAAGAATTGTTGCCTTTGTGTTGGGGTTCTAAAGACGAGTACTGAACATACCATCGATTGCCAAGAGAACAGGTCTATCCTGAAAGGGTGAAACTAGGTTGCTCCTTGGAGGCAAGGATTTTGAAACTTTATCTCGTATAACTTTTTCATTTTGCCAGAAGGGATTAGTCCTTGGAAAAGGACATCCTGCGGGGGAGGGTCAGCATAGGAGAGGAAAACCGTAAATGAGATGTATTGGCACAGTGACTGCGGCAATGAGGGCAAGTATGCCTGAGATGGTAAGGTTGGCTCAGTATATCGCAAGGTTTGGAGCTATTTGTTTATAGGTCACTTAATGGCACATAAAGATAACATAGCAGATTTAAGAGGTAAGATATTTTCTGGATAACCCTTACATACTATGCCACAATGTCACTCAGAAATGAAGACTTCATTTAAATCTGTATTGGTGAGAATATTATATTTTTATATAATATAAATATTCCATTTTTATCTCTTTATCTGAGTGATAAAGTTACTTTATTGGGTGACTTTATTTTGTGATTTATTACTCAAATTTTTTAAAATTTGACATATCATTATGATAAAATGAAGTGTTTTATTTAATAAAAATACAATTTAAAATCAAAATTATCACTTTTATTAATAATTGACCTGTATGTGCTTAAATTCAGCACTTATATATGTTTGTTAAAGATCATTCCAATCACCATGAATGCTTCACCTTAAACAGAGTAATTTTCATAAGAATTTGTGTTCTATTCTTCTTTCTGTTAAGCTAAATTACAGATTGATTATGAATCTCAGAGAACAAGCTATTAGCTACATTGTATTATATGTGGAATTTTATTATCAGCTTTGCGTTGAGTGACATAAAAAAATAACCCTAAAAAATAACCTTTCCGCATTTAATACTAGTTACAGTTTTTGAGGATTGAATAATTGTGATATGAAATAAAAAGACATCTCGCTGGGAAAGCTGGAAGTTCAGAGAAAGAGGAAAATCCTCAACAAGATTGACTGATATAGTGACTATAACAATGGGCTCAAACATATCAGAGATCATGAGCAGACACGGCAATAGGGGAATGTTCAAATGCTGTTCATAAGGTTGCCATGAGCACTGTAGTTGACTCAATGGCATCTAACAACAACAATAATACTACTCTATTAATAGATTACGTTGTCTCTGTGTGTTTAAATTGCTTTCAGATTTCAATATTCTGTTTCTCCAAAGAAACTTTTGTTTTCTTTTGTTCTCCTTGACACTGATCATACAACATAAAAAACTTTTTTAGTTATTTAACTTTGTATTTAAATCTAAAAATAAAGCTACTTTCCAAGTAATGTTAGAAAGCTTTTGATACAGTTCCATGTATCACAAGATTAATTGTATTTCCTCATTATTTTTCTTCTCCAATACCACAACCAAAGGCATCAATTCTTATTCTGTCATCCTCATTCATTGTCAGATACATAGCAAGTAGTTGAAAAGACCCTGAGTTGGATCAAATGCATCTTAGTCTGTAATCATTTCTCCTTATAACTTTGCAGAGGCCCTTCACAGCCTATTTTTCCAATGTGTTACGTCTTTTGATTTCTTGACTGCTGGTAACTACAGTATATTGACTGTTGATAAAAATAAGATGTTATCATTAATAATTTTAATCCTTTTCCATCTATCTTGATGATACTTGCTGGTCCAGGTGTGAGGATTTATGTTTTATTGATGTTTAGATGCATTCCATATTGAAAGCTATAGTCTTTGATCTTCTGCAGCAAGCATTTTTTTTTTCCACTTTCAGTGAGCAAGGCTGTGTTGTCTGCTTAAGGCAGATTAATGATTAGACTTCCTCTAGTGCTTTTGCTACATCCTAATTCTAAAACTCAGTATGTTTTAGGATGTGCTTAGCATATAGAGTGAAAAACTATGGAAAAAGGATATTGCCCTGATGAACATCTTTCTTGATTTAGCTATATATTGTTTCCTTGCTCTGTTTGGATGATAACAGTGTTAAGTATAGGTTTACAATAAGCAGTTAAGATTTCTGGAATTCCCATTCCTCTCAATGTTAGCCATAATTTGTTGTGATCCACATACTCAAATTCCTTTGCACAGAAAATAAAATACAAATATCTATCCTTCTGGTACTCTCTTCTTACCAGAAATTTCTTAGCTGAAATCTGACATTAGCAATAGTAGTCCTAGTGCTTCTCTAAATTGAGTTTGAATTTCTGGCAGCTCTGTATACACTGTTTTAGTCACTTTTGCATAAACTCCAAAAAGATTTTGGGTTAGTTGTGACATTTTTATACCAGCTCACAAATGTTACACATATTATGATTCTGCTAAAATTAATAGAAAAAATATATATAATCCTACAATGCCATAAAATGTATAAGATAAAAAAATTAAGAAGTAGGGAGAAAATTAATTTAAAATTTAAAATATGAGTGTTTGTATTTGTTTTCTTCAAGAATTCCAGGATTTAAAAGTTATGTTATGAAAATAGAGCAGGAAGACAGTTGTTGTTGTCGCTGATTGCCTTTGAGTCAAGCACGACTCATAATGACCCTATGAACAAAAGGCCTGAAGCCCCTCTACAATTATCGACATGTATCAAAGTTCATCAAGTTTCCAGATTCATATCATTTAGGAAGCGGATGCCACTCCTGCTTCCAAACCTGTCATAGTATTTTATTGTTTTTATGTACCATCAAGTGTCCTGTGGATGTATAGCAACCCTATGTACAGAAGCAGCACTGAACACTTTCCTGTCCTGAGCCAGCCCCACTAAGTCCAACACACCCAACCCCGCAAAAAATTACCTTAGGAAGCATGAGAGGAAAAACAATCTGGTAGGAAAAAGCAACAAGCCTTCTCATAAAGGGAAGTCCAAATTACTTTTTTCATTTTCTTTAGGTCCTAATTTCTAGGCCCACCTTTATTGCAAAATAACACAGTCCTTGGTTTACTATTAGGAGTGAGATGATTAAGAATATTTCTAGCTTGTCTAAATTCCTGTTTACTGTTTATCTCTTCAACATGCCTCCCATCTCTGAGGAATATCTGACTCCATTTCTTTGGAACTTTCCCTTATACTATTTCTTATCCTTCATGACTCTCCTTTTCCTTCAATCTGTGCCCTCACATTTAGCATTCCATGTCTTCAGAAGCAGGATTTAGCGTGTGGTCAGCGGAGTAATGAATATTTTTAACTACAATCCATACAACAACTCTATTATAAATATTTGAGAAAACTACTACTATTATCTTGCATAATATGTAGTGTGAAAAATTTAATATGTGCAAAAGAAAAATGATGGAATAAAAGGAGTAAATGCTAAGTAGAAGAGAACATTGTCACAATTCTTATGCTCATTCTGCCGTGACAGTAACTCTACGAACGCTTTATAATGAAGGATGGACTGAATAATGACCCAAATAAAATTTTCATTTTCTTTTATTTTAAGTCTACTGAGTGGTTTTATGCTTGGCTCTTTAAAAGGATAAAATAGTAGTTTCCATTATTCACAAAAGAATTACATTTGTGCAGACACAATTGTGCAATTATTCCATAGATCAATTCTCTGACACTCAAAGAATTTCTTATATAGTCAATGTAAAATGGGACTCTGAATGTTGATGAAGTCACATAACAATAAGCAGGGATGGTTCAGGAAGCATATTCATTACCAGAAGACACTGGAAATGTGTTTATGAAAGAATTGATCATAGCGCAAAACTGGCATTTTTCAATGGAATTGGTGCATTTTTCCCATTAAACTTGTAATGACTCGAATCCAAGGCATATTTAATTCATGGATCACTGCTGCAATATTGTGTCAACATGTACTTAGGGAGTCTTCAGTGTATGGATCATTGCAGTGACAGACTGTAATGACCCCTCGTCTATCAAGTTAATGCCTGTTATCATTGAGCACTAATATAGGAGATATTGATAAGATGGTTCACTACCTATACTTTATAAAATGCTGACAAATACGTAATATTTTTATAGAAATTTTAATGAAAGTTTATATAGAGAACTTAGATATCTATTAACTCATTGTTGCACATTTTCCTCCCTGCCCACACCTCCCCCAGTTCACTTTTCCCTTTGAAAAGAAAAAAAGTCTTTCTTATACAATTTCCCCTCCTCCCATCCATTTTACTATGCAGCTCTTATTCTAGACTCCTGTCATACAAATAACTAATCATATATTCCCTCAGTTCTTGCCCTCATCTGTTTCAATACAGTGTACATTATTTATCCCCTCTCTTTCTAGTTTATCCCCACCCTGATGTAAGTTCTGTTTTATAACAGTTGCACAGTGTAGCATTTGACCTTTTGTAACTGAGATATTTCACTCAGCATAATGTCCTCCAGGGTCACCCATTTTGTATGATATTTTATGAGTTACTTGTTTTTCAATGTTTCGTAGTGTTTTTGTGTGAATATACCACAGCTTCTCTATCCATTCGTTTGTTAATGGGCACTTGTTTCCAATTCCTTGTTATTGTGAACAAAGCAGCAATAAACATGGGTGTGCGTATATATACTTAACTGGAAGTTGTGCTTTCTTGAGGGTATATTCCCAGTAATGAAATTGCTGGGTCAAATGGTATTTCTATTTGCAACTTTTTGAGAAAATGCCATACTGCCTTCCATAGCGGTTACACCATTTTACACTCCCACTAACAGTGAATAAGGGTTCCAGTTTCTCTACAACCTCACTAGCCGTTATTGTTTGCTGCTCTGTTGAATTTTGCTGTTCTTACTGGGGTGAGATGGTATCTCATAGTTGTTTTGATTTGCATCTCTCTTAGAGCTAGGGATTTTGAAGATTTCTTCATGTGTTTGTTTGCCATTTGAATGTCTTCTTTGGTGAAGTGTCTGTTCATATACTGTGCTCATTTTGCAACTAAGATTTTTACCTTTATCTTGTTTTGGTGCTTGAGTATTCTATAAATTCTAGATAGAATTCCCTTACCAGACATGTCATTACCGAATATTTTATCCCAGTCTGTAGCTTTCCTTTTTATCCTGTTGGAGAAGTTTTTGGATGTGTATAGGGATTTGATTCTTAGAAGATCCCATTCATCTGTGGTATCCTCTCCTCGCTGTAGGTTTTTCAGGATGGTTAGAAGACTGTTCATGTTGTGGACTTAGGCTTCTAGAGTTCTTCCAAGCTTTTCTCTAATGAAGTTTATAGTTCTTGGTTTTGGTTCTAGGTCCTTGATCCACTTTCAATTGGTTTTTGTGTATGGTATGAGGTGTGGATCTTGCTTGAGTTTTCTGCAGCTGGTTTCACAATTTTGTTAGCACCATTTGTTAAAAGAGTTGCCCACGTTGTCACTTCCCCACTTAACTGACTTCATCTCCTTGTCAAAAATCAAAGGACCATAGGTAAATGGGCTGATTTCTGGGTTCTCAATTTTATTCCATTGATCTATATGCCTCTCATTGTACCAGTACCACACTGCCTTGACTACTACAGCAGTGCAGTAGGATTTGAAATCAGGGGATGAGATGCCTCCCACCTTGTTTCTCCTTTTAAGGAGCACTTTGCTCAATTGATGTCTCTTTCCATTCCAAATGAAATTGGAGACTACTTTTTCCATCTCATTGAAAGAATGGAATTGGTATTAGTATTGGGATTGCACTGAACATGTAAATTGCCTTTGGTAGAATTGTCACTTTCACCATATTGAGTCTTCCTATCCTTGAGGAAGGGATACACTTCCACTTGTCCAGGTCTCTTTTTGTTTCTTCTAGTAATGTTTTATGATTTTCTTTAATAGATCATTTGTGCTTCTGGTTAGATTTACTCTCAACTATTTAATTCTGTGATTAGTTATTGTAATGGGTATTCTTTTTCTTAGCTCTAGTTCTGTATTCTTTTTATCACTACAGAAGAATCCAATAGATGCTTGTATGTTGATCTTGTATCCTGCCACTTTTCTGAATTGGTCAACTATGTCCATTAGTTTTCTTGCTGAGTCTTTAGGGTTTTCTTATTATATTATCATATCATCTGTGTAGAGAGATAATTTTATGTTCTATTTGCCAATTTGGATACCCCTTATTTCCTTCTCTTGTCTTACTTCAATCACTAAGACATCCAATACAATATTGAATAGGAGAGGTGATAGTGGGCATCCTTACCTAGTTCTTCTTTTCCAAGGTAATGCCTTAATCTCTCTCCATTGAGAACTAAGCTGGCCCTCGGGTTTGCATAAATAACTTTCTACTATGTGGAATAAATTCCCCTCAATTTCTATATTCTTGGGTGTTTTAATCAGAAAAAAGTGTTGTATTTTTTTCAAAGGTGTTTTCTGCATCAATTAATTGGATCTATGGTTCTTGTTCTTTTCTTTGTTAATGTGATAATTACAATGATTGTTTTTCTTATGTTGAACCATCCTTGCATACCTGTTATGAATCCCACTTGGGCATGGTGATTTTTTTATGTATCATTGGATTCTACTGAAACAAATATGAAAACCTAGAGGAAATGGACAAATACTTAGAAATGCACAACCTACTTAAACTGACACAAACCAAAATTGAACAGCTAAACAAACTCATTACAAAAGAAGAAATAGAAAAGATAAAAAACAACTTCCAGCCAAAAAAATCCCTGGACCATACAATTTTACAAGTGATTTTATGAAACATTCAGAGAAGAACTGTTACCAATTCTCCATAAAGAATTTCATAAAATAGAAAATGATGGAATTCTCCCAGACTCATTATATGAAGCAAACATATACTTGATACCAAATCCAGGTAAAGACACCACCAAAATAGGTAACTATAGGCCAATAGCTCTCATGAATATAGATGGCAAATCCTTAATAATACTAAAAGTAGAATTTTTAAAAACAGAATTTTATTCTAAGACCATATGGGAGAATATACATATAAAACATGGGATTTCTCCTAATTCATGTATGCTGCTTCTTGTTGCTGTTGTTGTTATGTGCCGTTGAGTCACTTGTGACTCATAGCGAGTCGCAACAGCCCTAAATTGTACAACAGCCCTAAATTCTGCTCTGTCCTGTGCCAATCTCACTGTCTCTGATACACCCATCCCAATTACTCCAGTCACGGAATCAATCAACCTCATAGAGGGCCTTCCCCTCCTGTGCCTGATCTCTATCCTCCCAAGCATGATGTCCCTCTCCAAGGACTGGTCTCTCCTTACAATATGACAGCACAACAGCAGAGACCTACCAGAAGTCCAGGCTGGGTTTAGAAGGGGTC
>NW_006399835.1:3469255-3502299 GCF_000299155.1 Elephantulus edwardii | reverse complement strand
GACTCGATGGCATATAACAACAACAACAACAATGTCAGACGAAGCCTCAGAATCCTTACCTCCAAGGAGCAGCCCTGTTTATCTCTCTCCAGGATGATTCTGTTTTCTAAGCAGTCCATGGTACCCTCAATACTCTTCTCCAGCACCACAGCTCAAAGGCATCAATTCTTCTACTATCCTCTCTGGTCATTTTTCAATTCTTAGATTATCATTTTAACATTTTTCTCTAAATTATCTCACATTATAATTATATTCAGATTTTCTTTGCTTCTCTGCCCACTTATATTAGTAATTGTCTTAGACTTTCTCCTAGGAAAAAAGTAAATGATTGGAAGTTTAAAAATAAATAAGACATATGAGATGTAAACTAATATACCTCTCTGATACTTTCTATAGATGTTAAACTAAATGTATTGAATATCTATCCTGTATATTTTTCTTCCAAGCTCAATATATACATCTTTAAACTTAGTCAAGAGTTTCTGTAGCACTTTCTAATTATTAACAGATATTCCTCAATGTCTACCTTTATAATAAGAGTATACAAATTACTCCATTAAATAACACATACAGAATATTTTAAAGTCTTCATAAAGAATAAAGTTCAACATATCATCATTTTATTGTAATAAGTATTTAGAATTCCAACCACATAGAAAGGCATTTACAAGAAAATATAAAAAAGATCTCTCATTCCCTTTGTTTCCATGTTCATGTCACTTCTATTTCACGTTCATAAGAAAAAGTTTAAGACATAGTTCATAACTATGATATTGTCACACAATGGAAGTCACTCAACAATAAACAAGCCAGCCAGCCAGCAAATAAAACAAAGAGGATTTACAGAATAATAAGAATAGGTCTAAAATGCATTTTTAGAAGTAAAAGAAACATGACATAAAAGAGCTGATGCCACAGTAAGACTCAATATAGTGAAAATTACAATCCTACCAAAAGCTATTTATCAGTGCAATGCAATCCCAATACAGATAGCAAATTCTTTTTTTCAAAGAGAGAGAAAATGCAATTGGAATATTTATTTGGAAAGGGAAGAGACCACTTCTGAAAAACAAAAATGAAGTAAAAGACATAGCACTCCCCTGATCTTAAAACCTACTGTTGTTGTTATTATTGTGTGCCATCAAGTCAGAACTGACCCACAGTTGATCCTCTGATGGGTTTTGAGAAACAGTTATTTGCGTGAGAGAAATATTGCCCATCCTCCTTCCAAGGGGGTGCTGGTGGATTAGAATCACATGCATTTGAGATTGCAGCGCAACATCTTGTCACTAGGATAATAGTGCTCCCTAAAACCTACAACATGGTACTGGTACAATAACAGGAACATAGATTTCACAGAGAAATACATTTGAACGGCCAACAGATACATTAAAAGTTGCTCAAAATCATGGCAATAAGATGCAAATCAAAACCACAATGAGATACTTACTTATCATACCTGAATAATAGTGGCAAAGTTTAATAGGACAACAAGTAATAAATATTAGAGAGGATATAGAGTTTGAAACTCTCATATATTGTTGGTCGGATTATAAAATAATACAACCACTTGGGAGGGTAGCTTGATGTTTCCTCAAAAAGCTGAACATAGAAATTCTATATGGCACAGTTGTTCTACTGTTAGGAATATACCCCAAGGAAAATAGAACCAAGATAAAAGCACATTATTTGTACATGTTAATAATAGCATTATTCACAGTAGCAAGAAAATGGAAACAGCCAAAATTACCATCAACAAATGGCTTGAGAAATTTTGGTATATTCACATGTTGAAATACTATGCAGTACTCAGAAGAAATGACTTTAAAAAATAACATATATATGGGAGAGACTTAAGAGCCTTATGCAGAGTTAACTAACTCAGTCTTATAAGGACAAATATTGCATAAGACCATTATTTAAAAAATGAAAAGAAAAGAAAGATTACTAGTAAAATAGAAGTCCAAAGGGGTAAGTGAAGAGACAAGAGGGAATAAGGGTTGGAAGGGTAAGTAATCTTGAGGTTATAGAACTTAGCAGGTAGAGAGAGGGTGAAGGGATTAGGAAGGATCCAGTAGGAACCTGAAAATGTGGAGTAATGATGGGGATAGATCAATGGTGATTAACTTTATAAAACACAATGTGTGGGAATAATAATGTGAAACAGTGTGAATTGAGGAATGTATGAGACAAGGTATATGACTATTGCATGTAAAATAATATAAAATTAAAAAGAAAGGAAAAAAATTAAAAAGGCAAAATGCTGCATGACTCTCTTTATATGGAATTCTTGGGGAAGAAAACCCCCAAACAAGCAGAAAACAGATGAATGGTTTCCTGAAATAGAGAACAATGTAAAATTTGGAGATTTCAAGAGATACAATTATTCTATGGTGGTTGTGGAAACCTAACTAACTCTATGCATTTTAATAACTCAATGATTTGGGAAATCTTAGAAATTATTTAATTGTAAAATCTAAAATACAGATTTCCTGAATTCCAGTGTAGTACATCTATTTATTTTCCTTGTATGGAGCTGTGGTGGTAAAGTCTAAAGAGAGCTGTGTTGTTAATCGAAAGGTTGAACACTTCCAATGGTTCAAATCTACCTGAAGTTCCACAAAAGAAAGGTGAACAGTTTCCTTCTGCTGTGATTATCAGCCTTGAAATCGAACAGAGCACCACTATTAATAGTAACTGATTGGAGAGCAAAAAGTGTATGATTTCTTCTTCTACAGGCTATATTCTAACTTCTTTTGCCAGCCTTCATTAATGCAGTAACAAATACTTCTTAGAGAATTTTCTTTAAAGTATATACTATATCCAAATGAGTAAAGATATGCTCAAGTATAATACAGATACACAAAGTAACTGTAGTTTTCACTCAAGTATATTGACTATATTGGAAGCAGGAATGTCATCCACTTCCTAAACAGCATGCCTCTGGAAACTAGTGATGGTTGCGGAAGGGCTTCAGGCATTTTGTTCATGGGGTTGCTATGAGTTGTGCTTGACTTGATGGCAATCAACAACAACAAAACCACATTGACCATGCAAAAGGATTTGACTGTGTGGATTACGACAAATTATGTATACCATTGGAAAAATGGGAATCCCAGGACACTTAACTGTGCCCCTGCAAAATATATACCTAGACCAAGAAGCAAAGGAGCACTATATGTCTTAAAATCAAGAAGGGTGGACAGTAAGGATATATCATTTCTACTTAGAGATAAAGATAAGAGCTGTGTCTCACATACTTTGGGCATGTTAGCAGGAAAGGTTATTCTTTGGAGAGGGTATCATGTTTTGGAAGGTGTAAGGATTGTGAAGGAAAGAACCCTCCACCAGGGGGGTTGACATAGTCACTACAACAATGGTTTTGATTGTATTAGTGACTGTGAATGACACAGGATAGAATAGGGTTCCGATCTGTCATTCATAGGGTTGCTATGAGTCATATTCAATGGCACCTAACAACAAGAAAAACATTCATTCCTTACATTGAACAAATATTTGAGATGCTGGACCTTAGGAAGAAGATTGTAGCATAAGAACAGATGAAGACTCATCAACAGCCTGAGTAATGCAGATGATACAACCTTGCTGCTCACTTCAAAGTGAAGACCAAAAGTGTGTGTTTTAGAAGAACAGACAACCATTTTCAATGTAGATTACATCTCAACATAAAAAAAAGACAAACAACACAAAAAAACCCCACATAAATATTCATTACTAGGCCAGTAGGCAACATGATAGATGGAGGAAGATAAAAATTGTCAATGATTTCATCTAACTTGGATCCACAGTCAACACCCTTGGTACAAGCATTCAAGAAATCAACCTTCCAAGCAAGGCAATGGAAAGTTACAGATACTTCATCTGAATTAAGGATCTACTGGGAAAGTGTATTGTCCTTCAACAAACTTATTTCTTTAGTTAATTTATTGACATACCTCCCATACACAAATATGAAACCAATCAATATTTTAATAACAACATTGATTTAAACTCTAAACCCTTGACTAAGAATCCGAGATGATTAATGGAATTCTCAAGAGTCCTGAGGGTACATTCCTAGTAAGAAACTGGCAAGCAGTCTCTGACAGCTAGGAGCTGACAAGGCATGACCAGCAACTCCTTCATGTTACCAGATCATGGCATTCTTAGCCAGGCCACAGTGCTCTCCTGTTGAATATAAACAGTGTCACAGAACACCAACATGAGATAAGATTGTTCTGTGTCATATCAGTGATGAGGTGAAAATGGAAAAACAAATTTGAAAATATAACAGACCCCTGAATAATCATGTACCCAAAAAAAAGGGAAAAAAATGAATAAAATCTACATAATCTCTTGATCACTGGCTAATTTCTTTAGAAATGACAAGATTAGGCTTACTACATTCTTTTTGCTTAGTAAATAAGATTTGTTAAACTGCAAACAGTGTTTCCTTCACATTTTCAGTGACTCTCAATCCAGAGTAAAGCCCCACTTCCTTAAAGCCTTCCCCAAAGCAGCTAACCAAGACAAAACTCTTTAAGAAGTTCTCTTTAAAACCATCTTACCACATAGCTCCCCACAGCACATATTCAACTATTGTTACTGGTCGTTGTCCTTGAGTGAAGAACATTTATAAGAGTATGAAAAGATTTTATAACACACTCAGAAGAATGAGAGATGAGTGGGTAGGGGCCATGAAAAGTATAAGCTTTTCTTTCCTCATTCTCCTCCCATGCTCTTTATTTGAAACCATAAAGAATAGCTGACAAAGGAGAACAGTATTTCAGAGCTGTAGTCCTGCATCACCTCACAAGAAAAACTGGCCTCTGCTGTCTCTTCTTTGATTTTTCTGATGTCTGGATGCTGGCCTCATACTGATTGCTACAGGAACAGAATTTACCTTGCTCAGGAGGTTAAGATTCTCAACTAAGGAGCTGCTACTCAAAATTACCTTTGGTTCATATGTATCTTGTCAGTGCTTTAAAAAGTCTTTTAGGAAGAGGAATAACAAACTCTTTGTTGTTGTTATTTGCTGTCGAGTTGCTTGAGACTCATAGTGACCCTAAGTACAACAGCTCTAAACCCTGCTCTTTCCTGTGCCAATCGCACTGCCTCTTACACACCCATATCGATTACCTCAGTCGCTGAATCAATCTACCTCATAGAGGGTCTTCCCCTCCTGTGCCATCCCTCCACCCTCCCAAACATGATGTCCCTTTCCAAGGACCTGTCCCTCCTTACAACATGTACAAAGTATGTCAGACGAAGCCCCAGAATCCTTGCCTCCAAGGAGCAGCCTGGTTTAACCCTCTCCAGGATGAATCTGTTTGTTTCCTTGGCAGTCCATGGTATATTCAACACTCTTCTCCAGAACCACAGCTCAAAAGCATCAATTCTCCTTCTCTCCTCCCTAGTCATTGTCCAACTCTCTGGTGAATAACAAGTGATTGCAAAGACCATATCCTGTATCAAATGCACCATAGTCTCCAGAGTGACACCATTGCTCTTCAGTACCTTGGAGAAGTCCCTAACAGTAGACTTTCCCATCACAGTAAGTTTGGTTTTATAATTTTTTATTTCCTGGCTGCTGATGCCAAGAGTGTTGACTGTGGAACCAAACAAACTAAAGTTGTTAACAATCTCAATCTCTTCACCATCCTGATGCTACCAATTGGTCCAGTGGTGAGAATCTTTGTCTTCTTGACATTGAGCCTCAGTCCATACTGAAGGCTGCAGTCCTTGACCCTCTGCAGTAAGTGCATGAGGTCCTCCTCAGTTTCAGCAAGCAGGGTTGTGTCATCTGCATAATGCAGATTGTTAATAGATCTTCCACCAATCCTGACACCACCCTTCTCTTCACAGAGCCCAGCCTCTCAGCTAATCTGTTCTGCATACAGGTTGACAAGGTATGGAGATGGGACACATCCCTGGCATACACCTTTCCCAGTTTTGAAACATGCAGTGTTTCCCTGATCTTTTCTGACCACTGCCTCTTTGTCTAAGTATAGGTTTCATATTAGAATGATGAAGTGTTCTGGGATTCCCATTCTTCTCAGAGTCAGCCACAGTTTGTTATGATCCACACAGTCAAAGCCTTTGCATAAATCAATGGAATACAGATACACATACATATGGCATAAATGAGTTCTTTAGTTATTTACTATTACTCTTTGAGTTGATGTAGATGATTTTTTATTGAGGAAAAATATATCAAAAGCCAAGTAAGACTTGATTGTCTCATGGCTGGCAAAAATTAGAATAGCAAGTCTTTGCCTTGCAATAAGACAATTTTATAGATGAAATGACCGAAAATATAAATATTGTGTTGTAATCAGGAAATATACTGGAAAATTTTTAGAAGGAAAGGACTATGTTTGGGTTTGTACTGATTCATGGGAAGTGGCTAATGACTTATATGGTTAGGCAAATGGACCATGGAAAACCAAACAATTAAATGTACACCAATATGGGACATGGATTTATGGAAAGCACTCAGGGGATTTAGAGGGTGCATTAGAGTTGGGTATGTTAATGCCCATAAAAAGAACCCCTTGCAAGGATATAAGGGTGATTGGAATCGGCAGGTGGAAATATTAGTACACTCCTTTAAAGTGGCCAACAGAGTGCATGAAATGAGTGGACACGGAGGTACAGCAACAGTACAGATTTGGGTTAAAACCAGATATATTCCTTTTCCCCCTCTTAGGCACAAAACACCAATTAAGATTGTTCTGCTTACCAGCAAGAGAGAAAGATATTACAGATGGTTATGGGACAGATTCCCAGGGGGAAGGAACTGCACATAGTTGTTAAATTGATTATATCAGTCCAACAAATGTGTGGTCCTCAGGCCTGGTTTTAAGTGTTTTTGATCAAACAGTCTTCTAAGTGGTATCTCACTGGTCTATTTGCTGTCCAGAGGTATCTCGTGGTTGCTGTGATGCTAAACACTGTGATACTTATGTGTCAAATGTGGCAATGGTTACCCATGGTGTGCAGTGTTTGGTGGACCTTCCCAAATTAAAACAAGCTTGGAAGCAGGAGTGCTATCCACCTCTGAAATGGCGTGCCTCCGGAAACTCTATGAACTTGGAGAAAATATGAAAGTTATACAAGTGTTCAGGTTTTTCGTTCACAGGGTCATTATGAGTTGTCTAATACCCAATGGCACTTACAACAATAACAATGGCAGAAGTGGCACTAGGAGGTTTCAAATGGGTCCTCAAAGGAATAGATACTTACTCTGGACTGGGCTTTGCATACCCTGTAACTGACACAAATGCCAAATATGTTCATTAAAGGACTGGAATAAATGATACTCTACCCATCTTGGGCCACCAAGTTATATTTCCTCAGATCAAGCAATGCACTTTATAGACTACAGAGTGTAGCAATGGGCCAAGACACATCATATTAAATGGACATACCATGATGACTACAAAGCTCTTGTGGCATAGGCATAAGTAGTTGTGTTGCAATCCCAAAGGCATGCAGTTCAAATCTGCCAGCACCTCAACAGGAAAAGGATGGGCAATCTCTTCCTATGTGATTAACTGTTTCTGAAAACCTGCTGGAGGGTCAGCTATGGGTTGCTTCCAACTCAACAACAAAAACAACAACAAACCATGTTGTCTACCACTCTTAGAGTAATGTCTAATAGAGAATAGAATGAGAAATTGAAACATTTGTTACCTAAAACAAAGGGGATAAGAGAATGAAGGGTTGTCTCACATGGCATCAAGAGTGTGTGCTCTCACTCAATATGAGAGGAGCTAAAAGGGGTTAACCACTGGAAAGATTCCTACGTTTCTCTGGGATTTCTGAAGAAGAAAGAATAAGAGAATATGCTGGTTCTACTATACAATTATTCTCCACTTTACCTGAAATTATTTTCTACTTGTAAGATGCTGTGTTTCCAGGTCTAGGGATGCAGTTGCATGTACCAGAAGCAGGAGTGATTCCTGAGCAAACAATTGTGATAATACAAAAATTTGTATGCACGAATTCCCAGGGATTTGATGAGGTGGACTGTCCTCATACAGAGAAGGAAAATAAGAATGCAATACCATTTACAATAGCCAATCACAAATTGGGATACTTAGGCATAAACCCAAGTAGAGACACAAATAATTTTAAAAAATAAAACTATAAAGCACTTCTGCAAAAAATGAAAACACCTAAGTAAATGGGAAAATGTTCCCTGTTCATGGCTAGAAAGACTTAATATAATGAAAATGTCAATCCTTCCAAAAGCAATCTATATGTTTAATGCAATCTTCATACAGATACCAAATTAATTTTCAAGAATATAAAAAAGGACAATTGTCAAGTTTATTTGGAGAAGAAAGTGTTCTCGAATAAGCAAAACACTTCTGAAAAACAAAAATTAAATGGGAGGCATAGCACTTCCTGATCTCAAAACCTATTTTTGTTGTTGTTGTGCATGGTACAGTTGGAACTAACTGATCCCTGACCCTACAGTAGGTTTTCAGAGGCAGTTAGCTGCATTGGTAAAGATTGCCCATCCTTCTCCTGCAGAGTAGCTGGTGACCTCAAACCTGTTATATTCAGGATTACAATGCAGCTTCTTGCCACTAGGCCACCAGAGCTCCCCATAAGATCTAGTACACAACTGTAAGAACCAAAACACTATGGTTCTGATACAATGACAGGTACATAGATCAATGGAACAGAATTGATAATCAAGAAATCAACTCATTTATTTACAGTGAGCTGATGTTCAACAAGGAAATATTTCCCTATGAAATGAGGAAATAATCTATTCTATAAGTGGTGCTGGCAAAACTGGACCGCTACTTACAGAAAGCTGAAGCAGAATCAACATCTCACACCATACACAAAAACCAACTCAAGGAGGATTAGAGATCTAGAGACAAAACCTAATAACATTAAGATCATAAGTGACAAAATGGGGCCAAGCTTAGAAGGCCTCACCAATGGTGTAAAGAGGCTGACAAATACAGTAAAAAATGCACAAAGGGAGGAGACAAAAATTGATTGATGAATGGACTGTCCTCGTCATGTTAAAACGTTGGCATTTCCTAAAATTTTTTGAGATCAATCTTATGTACCATCATCACATTTTCCCTCAGTCTGTACAGTCCCATTTTACCCTTTTCTGTAATCTTTAGATGAGAATAAATGTCTCATTTCTGGAGTGCCAAGTCATCTAGTTTATTTTCTAGTGTTTATGTACTTTCAGTAATGTTTGCTTCTGTATTTATGCTGTGTGTTTGGACCCTCAACTTTATTTTGTCTTTGCTGATCTTTATGTTTCTAGGTTTTACATTAAACCTTTGATCTCTTGACTTAAGTCTTCTCATACACCGAGAAACAGAGAGCCTATTTTCTATTTATGTAAATATATATCCAATTTTGCAGGCACAAGTTGTTCAAGGTGCTATCTTTTCTCAATGTAAAACATTTGGAACTTTTGTCAAAGATCAGCTCTCTACATGGAGCAACAACAATCCAGGTGATTCTCTCATGCAAGTATCACTCCCCCAGGGGATCAACCTGCTAATGGTTCACTTAACAGCCAAGCACTTACAATTTATGCACACCAGGACTCTTTAGTTTTTTATAGTTGTATTTTACGGATGACTTGCAACTATGACACAGTTTAGTTTCTTGGTTTTAAAGATAAACGTGAAAACTTAAACTTTTTGTACATGAAAAACTTTCAAACTGTTTGCTTGGGTTCCTCAAGCCAGGTAGAGGTCACTTGCTTTGGGTTTGATCCAGGTTCTGTGTACATACACCATCACTGCAGAGGAATGATTCCTCCCTCCACACACAGGGCCCTCATAGGTTTCAAGAGTTCACTAACTTCTAGGTTTATGTTTCTTGTCTGCAATTTGAGGATAACCCATTACTCAGATCAAATGAATGACAGAAAACAACAGTAAGTAATAATGAACATGCATTATCAATACTTCCAACACAATCTGCTGGTTGGCCTTAAGAGCTAATGAAATTTCCATGACTTTGATAATTTATCTCCTAACAATCAATCTTATAACTGGTTCCTACATGGAGGGATTGACTATAAGACAGAAATTTCAACAACTTTGAATCCAAGCTGAAAGATAACTGCAGGTCATATGCACTTATTTAGAAATGCATTCATTTACTCTTTGAGTGATTAAATTAATCACTTCAAATTTAAAGGTTGCCTTTGAATCAACTTTTGGCTGAATGCAATCGAGTTGAAATTGACTCATAGCTGACTTTCCAGTGGGTTTTCTCAAGGAGTAAATAAAAAAGGAGGACATTGGCCATCCATCTTCTGTGGAACAGCTGGTGGATTTGAACTGTATGCCTTTGGGATTACAGTGTAGCTTCTTACCACTAGGTCACCAGAGCTCCCTAGTGCAAAAATAGTAGCAGATCATATGAGTTTATTTTGAAATTCATTTGTTTACTGCTTGAGTACTTGGATTAATCATCCAAAATTAGTGTTTGCCTCTGGATCAACTAGATATTAATAAATTTATTAATTGTCTTTTATCCTGACAAATCCCAAATTGCCTAATTTTACTTTATTTGAGTAAATATATGCAAAGTAATTCAAACCTTACTTTGAATGTCTTCAACATTCACTAAAATTGCCTGTCAACCCTAAAACAGACAATGAGATAATATGTTAATTGTTTGATATAGGTCCCAGGGAGATGTGATTAGCATGTCTAAATATAATGAGGATTTCCTAAATGTAGATCCATTCATCAATGATGATCTTTCATTAGATTAAATTACATCTTGACACCCTGGTGGCTTAGTTGGTAAGGAGATGCACTGTCAAACCCAAAGGCAGACATTTCAAATCTACCAGATGTTCCAAGTGAGAAAGTTGGGCAAATATACTCCCATGTGATTTACAACCTCTGCAAATCTGCTGGAGGGCCAGCTGTGGGCAAATTCTGATTTAATTGACCATAGCAACAGTAACAACAACAGCAATAAACAGCATCTTACTCTTGATCACCTACTGGTACTTAAAGAGTATTGAAAGGACAGCCAAAAGAACAAGTGAGTCTCTCTTGAAAGAAGAGTAGACCCAGTGCTCCATAGAGCACTTCACATGAATTGAAGCTTCACGTCATTTGTTGTGGGTATGTTGTTAAGAGTGACAAATCTTTGGAAAAGGAGGAAGAAAAGGAAAAGGTGCTGGAAAAGATGGACAGAAAAGAGGAAGGTTTTCAAATTTATGGATTGGCATCATGATTGTCCAATAGAGTTGACCATGGAAAAAATAGTGAGGATGGCAGGGAATAAGACAAGGAACATATTTATTTTTCATAATTATATCCCTATGAATCATAGTCATCTGGAAGATATACAACAACAAAAAAATCAGTTTGATTAAAAATATATGTTCCACTTAAAATCTATAAGGACAGATAAATATTTTAGTGGAGATGGAAGCCACATGTTTCTCAGAATGGCTATGTAGTGAACAAATTTTGCAGACTCCATAGATAATCTATTTCATATATAGTATTATTATTGTCTAATTTTTATTGAGCACATTTGAGCACTTACTCAAGAAAAAAGCAAAAACAAAAACCCAATACAAACCAAAAAACACACACACACACATATAGAAAAACCTCATTACTGTCAAGTCAGAACCAACTCTCAGCTGATCCTTCAGTGGGTTTTCAAAGGTTATAAATTGCATGAGAAAAGACTGCCTCTATTTCTCCCTCAGAGAACTTTGTATTTTTGCTGTTATGTGACATCAAGTCACATAAGGACCATATGTAGAGCAGCTCTGAAGCCTGCCCCGTTCTGAGCCAGTCTCACTAATTCTAATACATCAACCCCCATTGCCCCAGTTACTGTATCAATCCATCTCACCCAGGGTCTTCCCTTCCTGCACTATCCCTCCACCCTTACAAGCATGACGTCCTTCTCCAAGACCAGTCCCTCCTGGCCATGTGCCCAAAATAGATGAGACTGAGTTTCAAAATCCTAGCCTCTAAGGAGAAACGTGGTTTCACCTTCTCCAAGACAGACTTTTTTTCTTGTGGGCCACGATATGTTAAAAGTCTTCTCCAGCATCACAACTCGAATGTATCAATTCTTTCTCTGCCATCTGTATTTATTGTCTAGTTCTCTGACACATAACAAGTAATTGCAAAGACCATGGCCTGGGTTGGGTGCCCCTTAGTCTCCAGACTGACATCATTGTTCATTAGCACTTTGGAGAGAGGTACGCGACAGAAGATTTTCCCAATACAATTCTTCTTTTGACTTCCTGACTGCTGATGCTAAGAATGTTGATTGTGAAACCATGTAAGCCCTGTTAAAAACCAAAATCTCTTCTTCATCTATTATGGTGCTGCCAATCGGCCTAGTGGTGAGAATCTTTGTTTTCTTGAGGTTGAGCTTCAATCCATATTGCAGACTACTGTCCTTGATTTTCTGCAACAAGCACATTAGGTTCTCCTCAATTTCAGCAAGCAAGATTGTGTCATCTGCACAACCTAGTTTGTTGATGATTCATTCAATCTTGATGCCACATTCCTCCTCATAAAGCCCAGCCTCGTGAATGATCTGTTGTGCACATAGATTGAAAATGTATGGAGACAGGATCCATCTTTGACATAATCTTTTCCTGATTTTGAACCATACATTTAGCATATATCAATTAATACTAAGAGAAACCTTACAAGACAAGTAATGGGATCATCCTCAGTTTGTAAGCAAGGAGACTGAGGCATGAGAATCTGATATAAGTTACCCAAGATCTCATAACTAATGACTGGCAAAGCCTTCTTAATACTCATACACAACATTTCTACAGCCTACAATCTTAATGGTAGATTACCTTTCTTAGAGTGACTTTTTTTTTTCAATTTGTGTAAACGTTGCTATATTTAACCAAGCAGAAGTTCAAAGAAACAGCTACTAATTCTTAATTGCCAATGGATAACAGCAGTATAACTGTTTGCATGTTGTCATTTTATAAAATGACTTTGATCTTCAAATGAGGTTTCTATCCTTAGAAGTTTGGCTAACATGAGCCTAGAATGAATTATCACATTCAGTTGCCTCTACTTTTCCATTACAGGTCTGGTTATCTGCTCTAGAGTAGAAAACAGAAAAATGAGCCTTGAGGAGGGAAGAGGTCCTTGGTCGCTGTAAACTATTAAGATGTGACTCTGCTAACTGAAAGCCTGGAGATTCTAGTCTCCCCAGAGGCACATTGGAAGAAAGGGCTGGTAACCCCTATCTGAAAAAAAAAAAAAATCAGTAATTGAAAACTCTTTGGAAGAGTTTAAAAACAAATGCACCTAATCTAACTCATGGTATTTTCAATTGCTTCTCATGCTTTTGAAAGGTATACAATGAATAAGGAAAATTTAAGAAGAATCTATACTTTTGAATTGCAGTGTTACAGAAGGATATTGAATATATGGACCATGAACAGTACAAACAAGTCTGTCCTGGAGAAAGTGCAACCAGAATTTTCCTTTGAAGCGAAGATGGTGAAACATCATCTCACATATTTTGGGAATGTTGTCAGGAGGGGCCCACCCTTGGGAAAAAAAATCATGCTTGGAAAAGTGGAGGATCGGGGAAGGAGAGGAAGACCCTGCAAAGGATAGACTAACTCGGTGACTACAACAATGGGGATGAATATGGGGCAAGGTGAAGATGGTGCAGAATAGGGCAAGGTTCCTAGCTGTTGTCCACAGGGTCCCAATGAGTTATAGTCAGCTTGACAACTGCTAATAACAACAGCGCTGACAATAGTTGTCCTTTTTACACACATAGAGTAGCCATGAGTTCAAACTAATCAGGGTCAATGGGTTGAAAAGGCAAACAACTGTAGTCACCTGGCAGTTTCACAAAGAGAACCAGAGGAGTTCACTTGCCACCAGAGTGACCCTCTGAAAACCAAGCCAAAGACTGCAAGCCTTCCCTCTTTCTTGACTACCATGCATATAATTATCTGCATGATAGGTTTCTCTTGAGATCCAGTTAGTCTTTCTTACAGAGAGGACATATGAAAGTCAATTGACTTCTATTTCTCCCTTATATTTCTTATATTTGACTTCTTTAACGTTTTAGGACTCATTATATATTTTTTTTTACATTTAACCTAATTTTATTCATGCTTGCTTTGGGATGGGGACTAGATCATTCAGGAAAAAATATACAGTAAAAACAAAATATGTCTTATGTACATCTTTCAAATTACAATAATGATGTACCTTAATTACTTCCATGCACACAAGTCTAAGATTACAGGGTTTTTTTGGGGTTTTTTTAAAATATTTTTTTAACAGAGGTTTTGGATTTCCATTCATTCATTGCTGCAATTTTCTCCCTTCCCACCTCTCCCCACCAGATCGCTTCCCCCTCCGAAGAGAGAAGAAAAAAAAAAAGAAAAAAATTCCTTCATTAGAATTGTATACTAATGAAGGTCTCATTATATTTTAACCTTTGATTGCTTATTCTTAAAAGTTGTGTCTCTAGACTCAGAGGTAACATCAACTACTCAGGCATGGAAAACTACTAAGGTGAGAATTGTCTGCCCTCTGTATTGAGGCATCTGCCTCCCCACTGGATGATCAAACCCCAGTCTTTCCAGTAGTAAGGAAGGATACTCATCACTATACTTAATGAGACTTGTTAACACATCATTCAGTTACTAATCAAAAGTTCAGTGGTTTAAAATCACCAGTGTTGCCATGGGAGAAAGATGAGACAGTCTGTTTCTCTAAAGATTTACAGTCTTGCAAACCTTGTAGTAGTTACACTCTATCCTATCTGGTCTCCTTGAGTCAAAAGTGACTTCCATAATAATGGATTGTGCTTTGGTGTTTGTAACAAGACACTCATGCAACAGGAGAGGAACGGAGGCCTTATATGCACATCACAAAGCCTCACCTGACTCAAGAAAAGGACTTTTCAATTATTAAATCACTCCCTACTATACAACAGCCATTAAATTAGGAAATATTAATACATTACTTTTACTTTTCAAAGTATTTGACAATTATTGGCAAATAAATACTTTTAAGGCAAAATGATAGCTAAATCAATTTTTTAAACTTTCTGTTAAATTTCTACTTGGTATATCTCTTTCTATTTTCTACAAATGTGTTAAAGGAGAGCGAGCTCTGATGGCCTAGTCAAAAGGAAGTTGCACTACTAACCCAAATGTGATGCCTCTTTGGCAGTTCAAGTTTCCACGCATGGGAAGAATGATGAGCAATCTCCTTCTCTGTGTGATTTAAAGCCTCAAAAATCCACTGTTGAATGTTTCAACTATGAGTCAGTTCCAACCTGACAAACCTGACAGCAATGAGAGCTGCTTTAGCGATACCTTACTTATTGAAAATTACATTCGCTTATGAGGAAATGTACATTAAATCAGAGAAAAAGTTTAGCAATAGTATTGAATTTAGACTTGGAATGCTCTGGTCATGACTTAAATCATGAACTAGGCATATACAGACACGCCTGATCTTGTCAAATGCACATTTAACAGGGTAAGAAGAAATTTTGCTACTAAGTCAGTTAAAAGAATTTTCTAAGCAAATAATAGCCACAACAACTAGCACTTCCCTGCCTTCTGTTTTAACTTTCTAATGTAAGACAGAACAGTGAAATTGATGTGCACACTTTTCCTGCCTGCATCGTTTCTTTCATTAATCCAGAGCGATACGATTAAGGTCTCCTATCATTTAGTACAATCTTTATCTCCTAACTTGTTTCTAAACTGAAAATGATATGAATGACTAATCAGCCTAAAATGATCTAAGTAAGCTCATTTGTTCCATTCCTATTTGGCTTTCTTGCTGTCTGAGCTTTTGTGACCTTGTGAAAAATGGCTGTTTGATCTAAAAATGTGTTTTATTTCTAGGTAATGGACTATGTCAACTTCCATTTCTTATGGAATTCATGGGGAACAGCTCCACCTAGCAAGACATTTCTTACAGTCTTATTTGCTTGTTCTTTCCAACCATACATTTTAACACAAAGGACATCCATCCCAATCTTTAGTTATATCTCTTGACTTCAGCAATTGGGTTTTCAATTTCTACGGCTTTCCTTTTATGTAGCACAGACAGTTGCTATAGAATAGTACATTTAGTTTTCCACTCATGCATCTATGAAGGAAGAAAAGTGCACCTATTTCTTGAGGCCTTCTCTAATAAGTGAATTTGGCTCAATCTCCCCTAGCTTTTAGTCCTTCCATTAGCATTAGCTAATGCTTCAGTGAAATTTACTTGTATTCTATAAAACTGAGACACTCTTGTTCTATCATTGAAGCTGGGAGTTTTAAAATCCAGTTTTCAGGATTATAATTGCAAATTAAAAAGCTTCAAATTATAATTGTAAATTTATAAACAAGTCAGATTTTAACTCACAGTGTTATATTGATTTAGTTTGATATAATTTAAAGAAATATCTGTAATATTATTAATTAATATGCTGCCCTGGATGTGTTTACCAGGTTGTGCCAAGAAACCTGGATGATAACTACCTGGCCAAATGATTGGCAGAGATTCATATTTATTCTCATTCCAAAAAAAGATGATCCAACTGAGTACAGAAATTATTAAAGAAAATTTCTAATATCACACATCAGCAAAATCCTGCTGAAGATTATCCCATAACAACTGGAACAGTACATTGACAGAGAACTACCAGAAATACAAGCTTGGTTTAGAAGAGGTTGTGGCACTAGAGATATTATCACCACTGTCAGGCAGATCTTGACAGAAAGCAAAGAGTACTAGATGAATGTCTATATGTATTTCATTGACTCTACAAAGGCATTTGACTCTGTGGATCACACCAAACCGTGGCTAACTTTGAGGAGTACAAAACCTATACTTGGATTAAGAAATATTCCTCAGAACAGACAAGAAAACAATGTCTGATAGAATGGTTCAAAATCAGAAAAGGAGTATGTCAGAGATGTGTCCTGTCCCCACACCTTTTCAAATTATATGCAGAAGAGATCATTCTCAAGGTTGGGCATTATGAAAGAGGAATGTGGATCAGAATTGGAGGAAGACTCATCAACAACCTACGTTATGCAGATGGCACAACCTTATTTGCTGAAACTGAGAAGGATCTGAAACACTGCAGAAAGTCAAGAACAGTAGTATTCAATATGGATTGAAGCTCAGCATCAAGAAAACTAAGATCTCACCACTAGGCCAATTGGCAGCACCATGATAGATAGATAGATAGATAGATAGATAGGGAAGAGATAGGTTGTTAACAATTACAACTTGCTTGGCTCCATAATCAACACTCTTAGAACCAGAAGAAAAGACCTCAAAAAACAAAATTCTCTGGGAAAATCTACTCTCAGGAACCTCTCCAGAGTGCTGAGAAGGAATGGTGTCAGTCTAGAGACTAAGGTGTGCCTGATCCAAGCAATGGTCTTTGCAATTACTTCCTATGCATCGCTGAGCTGGACAATGACTAAGGATGACAGAAAAAGAATTGATGCCTTTGAGTTGTGGTGCTGGAAGAGTTGTGAACATATCATGGGCCACCAAGAAAACAAGTCTGTCTTGGAGATGGGGGTGAAACTGAGTTTCTCTTTGAAGGCTAAGATTTTGAAGCTACATCTCACATACCTTGGGCATGTGGTCAGGAAGGACCAGTCCTTGGGAAATGACATCATGCCTGGAAAGGTAGGGGGAAAGCATAGGAGAGGAAGACCCTGGATGAGATGAATTGATAAGGTAATTGGGGCAATGGGGATAGATATGTCAGAGTCAGTGAGATTGATTCAGGATAGGGCAGGCTTCAGAGCTCTTGTACTAAGGGTCGCTATGAGTCATAGGCAACTGGATGGCACCTAACAATAACAACAATCGGACAAAACCCATGTTAGTTCAAAGTCTGGTAGAATTATTCCGTTAGCAGAGTGCCCGGATTGTGCAAGTAGTGAATGTACTTGACTGTGAACCAAAGAGTTAAGTTCTAAGTCCACCCGGGGACAATTTGGAAGAATGAGTTTATGCTCTACATCCAAAACTAACCATTGAAAAAGCTATGTAGAGTATAATTATACTCTAGTACACATGGGATTGTCTTAAGTCAAGATCAAGTTGATCGCAACAGATTACTCCGCAATAACGAAAACCAAACTCACTACAGACAAGTTATTAAAATACACAATGGCTCTGTAAGACAGAGCAAAACAGTTCCAGATGGTTTTCAAGGCTATAAATCTCACAGAAGCATACTGATTCATTTTTTTTTTCCAAAGTAGCTAGTGGGTTTAAACCACTCGCCTTTTTTTTTTTCTCTCAGAACTCAAATGCCTTAAGCATAGTTCCTTCCAAATTTTGCTTCAAATCTCTTCTTTTTCAATTAGAAATTGTTGGTGTTGCTCTGTGCTGGAGCTTCAGAACTGGCTCATAGCTGACCTACTAGCAGCTGTTCAGAGGTAATAAATTATAGGATAGGTGTGGCTCCTGACCACTAGGCTACCAAGCCTCTGAACTGGAAATAAGGCTCATCAAAACATTTTAAATGCCTGTATAGAAATATATTCCAGATAGAACACACAGGAAATACCTGAGGCCAAATATTAAGTTCCTTAGGTTCTCTGGTGGTGTATTCCACAGAATGTTTCATGGCTAACTAAAGGAACTTTCTTCATTAGTTTTGAATACTTCAGCAACTTCCTGGGAGAAAGGTGGACATATTCCTCTCTAAGATTTATAGCCTCAGAAACAAGTTGTAGGGTCACTATGAGTGGAAATTGACTCAGGGGTAGGGAATATTTCTTTCCCCAAAGGAAAAAGGTGATCTGGGGCGGGGAGGAAAATGCAACAATGAATGATTGGAAACCCAAGTTCTTTATAAATGTTCATTAAAATTTCAATTAAAAAATTTTCATACAAAATTATATTTTAGAAGTCTGATATTGAGTATTCTTTTAGAGAGAGTTCTGAAAGCCTAGTGATAAGAAGTTGCATTGGCATACCAAAGGTACATGGTTCCAATCCACCACTTGCTTCACAGAAAAAAGATGAACAATCTCCTCCCTTGCAACTTATTTACTGATTCTGAAAAACTGCTGGCAGGACAGTTATGAATCTATTCTGACTTGAAGGTACACAATAACAAACAAGTTGCTAAAACAACTTGGACATCTGACCGCCACTACCTTCACAAGGGGGAGCAATGCCCATCTGTAGCAACAGATAACAGGTAACAGCAGCAGAATCAAAGCTGTTCTTCTGAGGCCGGCATGATCTGATGTTTCACACTGTATTCTAACAGTTGTGGCATCAACCATGCTTTCTACCACCCTCACCAAAATCACCACACTTACATGTGGTTCAAAAATTCTTTGTACAGCTACACAGAACTTACAGGTCATTTTCACAATTATAGTATTTATTTATTAATAACAAGTCATAATTTAAATTCAGGAACACGTAAAGGATAGTTATTTAAGCAGAACAGCCTCTTCTCAATCATGCTGAAAGACGGGCCTCTCCCCCTCTGGACCTAAGGCTCTGTTGTGCTTGGACAAGATTTGCAAAGGTTTTTATTGATTTAACTTTCCCAACATGTGCTGAAGAGAGCACTCACCAATAACCTTAGGCCCAAAGGCCAAAGTTGTAGTGTCATAGATCAGAAACCTAACTCCCTGATAAGTGCTTGAAGCTCATTATGCCATAAGCAAGAACTCAGCCTTCTCACACTCTAAGCCAGGAAGTCACTATCTCACATTAGTCCTCTGGTTTCTGCTACTTCTGCTTTTACCATTGTCTCCATCTTACCTCATGCTAAAAAGAAATGTACTTGAAAATAAATTGTACTGATTTTTAAGAAAATTCTGAAATTGAGTATTCATTTTAGATTCATAACCTGGCAAAACAGCATGGCTATAGTGACAACAGCAACTGACCTCTATAAGAAGGAAGAATTCCCATTAGTCTCATTAGCATCAAGGCTGTGAAACACTCTGGTGGTCACAATGCCTCTCTTGTGTTACGGATTTTCATTTCTTATTTCAGCAGAGATCTCAAGTATAAATGACATGCTTGATTTTTAACAGATACAAGATCTCCTTTTCTGCCTCTGTGTGAGTCCTTTACAGCCTGATGGGATGGCAAAATTGATGAATACCCATAGTCACATTCTGTACACTTTATTTGCATATGGTTGTTTATGTAAAAAGTTATATTTGCTCTTACTCAGAGCAATCCTAAATTCAACACAACAAAATCATCCCAATTCTGACTCAGTCTCATAGTAACTGATGTGTTTAAGTAACATGTGTTGTCACAAACACATGCCAATCCATCTGATTGAGAAACTTCTTTTTTGCTTATACTCTTAGTCTCACCCATATTTGTTTTTTTGCAAATTATTCAAGAAGCTGGACTCTATGAAAAATATGCATCAAGATTGGAGAAAGACTCATCAATGACCTATGTTAGTGAGAAATACTTGAAGCACTTGTTTCAGAAAATCAAAGGATTCCATCTCAACGTGAAGAAAACAAAAATTCTTATCACTGGATTGATAGGCAGCATCATGTTACATAGAGAAAAGATGGAACTCATCAAGGATTTCATCATACTTGGATCCACAATCAACACCCTTCATACCAGAAGTAAAGAAATCATGAGACGTATTACACTAGGAAAGTCTGCAGTCAGGGATGTCTCCAAATTATTGAGAAGCAATGATATCAGTTTGAGGACTAAGGTGTGTCTAATTTAGGCCATGATCTTTCTGATCACTTGCTATGTATCTGAGAACTGGACAATCAATAAGGATGACAGAAGAACTGATGCCTTTAAACTGTGGTGTTGGAGAAGAGTACTAAATATTGCATGGATTTCCAAAAGAACAAATATGTCTTAGGGAAACTACAGCCAGAGTCCGCTTTGGAGGTAAAGTGTGTTGCTAGGAAAGGATATTCCTTGGAGAGGAACATCATGCTTGGAAAGGCGGAGGTTAAGCAAAAGAGCAGACCCTCAACCAGATGGATTGACATAGTGACTACTGCAATTAGCTCTAGTGTGTCAGGAGATGTGAAGAAGGCACAGGACAGGGCAGAATACAGATCTATTGTTCATATGGTCACTATGGATCATACTCAACTCAATAACACTCAACAACTTATCCCATCCAAAGGTATCATTTAAGTTATTTTCAGTACTAACAAGTTAGCCTATCCTTTTAATAGGCAATAAACACCTTACATTTGCATAACCTTTACCAGCTGTTTAGTGGGAGTTAAAAAAATAGAAAAATCTTACTAAATAATCTATTGCATTGCATAAGTCCTTACAGTTTATATATTGTGTTACTATTTTATTTAATTAAAGATGCAGTCTTGGATGCACTCACCAGTCTATGTCAGGAAATTTGGAGGATGGCTGTCTGGCCAACGGATTGAAAGAGGTCTATATTTGTTCCTATTCCCAAGAAAGGTGATCCAAATGAATGTGGAAATTCTCCAATACCATTGATATCACATGCAAGAAAAATACTGCTGAAAATCATTCAAAAATGGTTGGAACAGCACTTACATAGGGAATTCCAGAAGTTCAAGTGGGATTTATAAGAGGCCGTGGCACCAGGTATATCACCGCTGATGTCAGATGCATCCTGACTGAAAGTAAGGAATACTAGAAGAATGTCTATTTATCTTTACTAAGAAAAGACATTTGACTGTGTGGATCATGACAAATTGTGGCTGACTTTGGGAATGCCAGAGCACTTGATTGTACTCATAAGGTACCTATACCTATATCAGGAGACTGTTGTGTGAACAAAGCAGGGGAGCACTGCATGGTTTAAAATTGGGAAGGGAGTACATCATCGATGTATTTAATCTCCATACCTGTTCAATATATATGCTGAGCAAATTATCCAAGAAGCTTGACTCTATGAAGAATAATGTGGCATCAGGATTGGAGGGGGACTAATCAGTAGCCTGCATTATGCAGATGACACAACCTTGCTTGCTCAAAGTGCGGAGGACTTGAAGCACTTGTTGCAGAAAATCAAGGGAGGGATGCAGCATTCAATATGGATTGTGTCTCAATATCAAGAAAACAAAGATTCTTACCACTGGACCAATAGGCGGTGTCATGTTGGATGGAGAGGAGATTGAAACTGTCAACAGCTTCATGTTGCTTGGATTCACAATTAATACCCTTGGTACCAGCAGTCAGGAAATAAGGAGACACATTGCACTGGGGAAATCTGCAGTTAGAGACCTTGCTAAATTATTGAGGAGCAGTGATGTCAGTTTGAGGACTAAGATAGGTCTGATTCATGCCAAGTCTTTATGATTAATAGCTATACATCCAAGACCAGGACAATAAAACAATGAAGAAGAATGACAGAAAAAGAATTGATGCCTTTGAGCTGTGGTCTTGGAGAAGAGCATCCCATGGATGCCCAAGAGAATGGTTAAATATGTCTTGGAGAGGGTACAGCCAGAGTGCTCTTTGGAGGCAAGAATGATGAAGCTTCACCTCACATACTTTGGACATATTGTTAATAGGTTCTATTACTTGGAAAGTGACATAATGTTGAGAAGAGTGGAGGGTCAGCAAAGAAGAGCAATACCCTCACCAGTTGGATTGACACGGTGACTGCTGCAATGGTCTTGTGTGTCAGGAAGTATGAGGATGGTGTAGGACAGGACTAGGTTCAGATCTTTCTTTCCTAGGGTTGCTATGAGTTGTACTCGACTCAATGTCACTTAGTAACAACATTGTATTTAAAGTTGTTTCAAGTAATATCATGTATTCTTTAACTTTTTCCTACTAATTACTCAATAACAGATAAAGCCAAAATTATTTCTCCAATGTAAAATGTCAGCCTCAAACTAACAATGTTGTATCCCATACTTAATGGAATCAACCCATGGCTGACTCTCAGTGAGACTTCAGAAGGAGTTAATCACACTGTAGTAGATTGCCCACCCTTCTCAGAGCAGCTGGAGGACCCGTTTGTCATTTGAAAGTATCTTACATGTTTAGGCTAATTTTCATGTCCATTTTAATAGGATGAAGAGTCTGATTTTGTGAAAGTCTCTGATCCACCTGTTTTTACATACTGCTTCATGTTAACTAACATTTTAAAAATTTTAAACAAAAGCCAGTTTTTTCTGTATTAGAAAAAAATAAAAAATTAGAAATTCTAAAATGTGTTTTCTTTTTAGAAAATAATTTATCAGAATACTACCAGAATACTAAATTATTGTTTTATTCATTACTTCTCAGCTAAATTTTTTTAAAGTTGTTTTAAACTAAAGAAAAAATCTTTTAGATACAGTCTCAATGACATTTGAGCATAAAGTCAGTGTAGTAAGAAAGACAATGTAGTAAGTTCAGAAATTGTTTTGTACAAAACGGGGGGAGAAGGAAAAAAAAGATGAAGAAATAGGAGTTGTTTCAAAGCCAGTATCATGCATGATTGATTAGATTTTTCTTTATTCTTTTATCAAGTTCAGTCAGCAAGACCTAAAAAGTAGTCCTCAAAAGGGTGAAGTTACTTGGTTTTATGGACATGAATTTAAGAATAGAGTTCTTTAACAATCTATTTCCAGAATTGTGCTTGAGGGTAGGTGACCAAAGAGAAGAGAAAGATTGAAAACAAAAATAGGACACAGCAGTATAGACCATTTTTAATACAACTCTAAGTCTAAAAAGGACTTACGTAATTTACTCTTAGCAAACAAATACAGAGACAATAATTATATAATGTGAAAATAGTTTTTTAAAATTTGAGTACAATGAAGAGTACTCAACATATGAGAGGCAAAAACTAGAATGAGTGTTATCTTTAAGGTAACATAAATCACATGGCAATTACCCACACTGAGAGCTTTCCCTTTGAGGACATTTTTCAGTCAAATCTATGCTATCAACTAGAACTCAAACAAAAAGTTACAGTCTTTTATTTTAGTAGGCTTTATTTGTTGTTGCTTTTAATTTTATATTGGTTCACTTACAAAGTTTGTATACATTGTGTTTCACACTATTCTTCACATTGTGTTTCATGCAATCATTGCCATGCATTATGTCTTAGAAAATTAGTCACCATTGAATCTTGCTAATAATCATTACCCTGTCTTTTCTGGTAACCATTAGATCCTTCTCATTTCCTTCACTCTCTTCCTCCAACCAACAAATTGTGAATTATTTGGTTTTATTCCTTAAGGTATCAGGGGAAGTAGTCTAGGGCTACACAATGTTGGAATTAAGAGAGAAATCACACAAAGGAATGAGGCATTATAAGAAAGATCCAAAATTAACACTTTAAGTTTCCACACAGATGACATCCTCCTCAAATGTAATAGAAAGGCTGGAAGGACCCTTAAGGAAACATCATAGAGGAAGACTAAAAAAAATGAGCAGCGATTCCTGGGGTCACTACTGTAGGGGTAACTGGAGTTTGGCATTTGAGTTTTTCCATGTTAGAAGCCTTATAAATACCTCTGGTTTGCCACAGCTATACATTTAATACATTAAAAGGAAACTCACATTAAAAGGAATCCATAAATATTTTGCTCTGTGCTAGAAGAAAAGCAAGACTTTTCAAAAAGACACCATAACCAACAGGTTTAAAATAAATTATCCAAAATATCCAGAGGAGAAAATAGTAACTAAAAAATGAATGAATGAATGAATGAATGAGACCAGTTTTCATATGTTGTTGTTATGTGTCTTCCCTATGGAACTCATAGTAATTCACATTGGGCATTGTCTGTATTTCCCTGGTGGAACATTTACTGTGTTTGAAACACCTGTTTTGTGGTTGGTGGTGCAACTTCTTACCCACTAGACCACTAGACATCCCTAGTTACCATAAACACGTGTAAAAATATTCAGTTAGACCAGAAACAATATAACCAAAATGTTAGAATTAGGAAGCATTTATTATGCCTTAATTGTATCAATACATTTTAGCTTTTATTATTATTATACTAATTTACAAAATTTGAATACATTTTTTCCCAGAAGAGTCTCCCAATTTCCCTCACCCTCCCACTCACCTAATTGTACAAACTGATGATTAATCTTCCTTCCCCTGCACATCCTCTGCTTCCATCCTTCACACTTACCTCCCTCAGACTCATTCAACAATAGTGGTTTTATACAGTATTTGTCCTTGTGAGTCCAAGTTAGTTCACTCAGCATAATGTTGTCCAGTTCTTCCCAAATTAAGAAATAATCTACAAAATCATTGCTTCTGCACGATGCATAGTATTCCATTATACGAATATACCACAATTTCAAAATCCATTCATTTGTGGTTGGACATCTGGAAAGTTTCCATGTTCTTGGATAATGAATAACACTGCTATGAAAATTAGTGTACGAGTCTACATTTATGCCTCAGTTCTCATTTTCTCAGGGTACATTTTAAGTAGAGGAATAGCTAGGTCTTACAGATTTTCTATGTTCAACTTTTTAAGTGCCAAATTGCTTTCCAGAATAGTTGTACCATTTTACAATCTCACCAACAAGTTATACGAATTCCTTTCTTGCCACATCCTCTCCAAAATCTATTACTTGCTGCCTTGTTAAACTTTGCCATTGTTATTGGAGATTGTACTCATTGTGGTTTTGATTTGATCTCTTATCGCAAGTAATATGGAGCATTTTTTTCATATGTTTGTTGGCCATTCAAGTATCTTCCTCTGTGAAAATTCTTTCATGTTTTTTACTCATTTTGTAATTGGGTTATCAGTCTTTTTCTTGTGGAGGCCCAGGAGTATCCTGTAAACTTTGTTATGAGACTCTTATCTTGGCTGGTATTACCAAATGTTTGTTCCCAGTTGGTAGGTTTTCTTTTCACCATGTTGGGAAAAGTGTTTGATACATACATGGATTTAGTTTTTAGACGATCCCATGTATTAATTTTATCTTCTTCAGATTTTGCATTTCTGGCTGTATTTGGCAGTCTCTTTATACCTTGGACTAGTGCTTCTAAGCTTTATTCCAGTTTGTCTTTTATTAACTTTATGATTTTGGGCTTTGCTCCTAGGTCTCTGATCCACCTTGTGTTAATTTTGTGTATGGTGTGAGCTGTGGATCCTGTTTTAGCTTTCTGCATGTGGAAGCCCAGTTTTGCCAGCTCCATTTGTTGAAGAGGTTCTCATTTCCCCATTTGATAGCTTTGATTTCCTTGTTGATATCGGTTGACCATAGATAGCTGATTCTATTTCTGGGTTCTAAATTCTGTTCCATTGGTCTCTGTCCCTTTCATTGTACCAGTACCATGTTGTTTTGGTTACTACTGCTGTGTAGTAGGTTTTGAACTCAGGAAGTGTTATGCCTCTCACCTCATTTTTGTTTCTTGTAAGTGTTTTGCTCATTCAGGGGTCTCTTGTTTCTCCAAATAAGCATGGCAATTTCCATTTCAATATCCTTGAAAAATGAATTTGGTATATGGATTGGGATTGCACTGAACACGTAGATTTCTACTGATAGGATTGTCATTTTCATGATATTGAGTCTTCTCATCCATGAACAAGGCACAATTTTTCATTTCTTTAGGTCCTTTATTGTGTCTAACAGAAATGATATTCAATTTTCTTTGTATAAGTCTTTTATATCTCAAGTATCTCAATTTGTGATTGGCTATTGTAAAAGGTATTGCTTGATTTCTTGATTTCTTTCTCTGAATTCTCTTTGTTACTGTAGAGGAATCGTATTGATTTTTTTTACATTGATCTTATATCCTATCACTCTACTAAATTGGTCTATTAATTCTAACATTTTTTTTATTGAGTCTTTGGAGTTTTCTGTATACGTTACCATATTATCTGCACATAACAACAGTTTAATCATCTCTTTGCCAATCTGGTTGCCTTTTATTTCCTTCTCTTATATTGCCAGAAGGCTTCATAGCTGAATTCGACCAAACAATTACAGAGGATTTAGCATCCATTCTACTTAAATTATTTCAAAAAATTGGAAAAATAAGGAACACTTTGAGTCATTCTATGAAGCAAGCATAACCCTAATACCAAAACCAGGCAAAGATATTACCAAGAAAGAAAACCACAGACTAATATCTCTCATGAATATAGATATAAAAAGCCTTAACAAAATCCTAGCCAATAGGATTCAAAAACACATAAAAAAAATAATTCATCATGACCACGTGAAATTCATAACAGGTACAGAAGGATGGGTTCAACATAAGAAAAACAATCAACATAATTCATTTTTTAACAAAGTAAATAACAAGAACCATGTGATTGATCTTAGCAATTGATGCAGAAGGGCATTTGACAAAATACAAAAACATTCATTCCTGAAAAAGACACTCAGCAAACTTGGAATAGAAGGCAATTTCCTCAACAGTGAAAAGTATATAAGCAAAACCAAGAGCTAACATCATTCTCAATGGAGAAAGACTAAAAGCATTTTCCCTGTGAACAGGACCAGACAAGGATGCCCACTGTCACCACTTCTAATCAATATTGTATTAGAAGTGTATTTTAGCTTTCTTAAAAAAAAATGTTGAAATCAGTAGACAGCAAATCTAAAGTACTTGCTATAACTAGAGCTTTGTTGACATAGTTCCTAGAGAAATTCACTGCTCAATCAAAGGCTGCACCTCTCTGTCAGCTAGGTCAAATCTACTAGCTGCTCTGTGAGATAAATTGTGCAATCTCTTCCTGAGTGACTTGCAGCCTCAAAAACCCACCAGAGGGTTAGCTAGAAATCAGTACCAACTTCACAGCAAATAATGAGGTTTTAAAATATAGAGTATGGATTTCTGGTGGCTTAATGCCTTATGTGTTTAGCTGCTAACCAAAGGTAGGCAACTGGCATCCAACATCTCAACAGAGGAAAATGGATAGTCTCATAACAATTTACAGACTTAGAAACTGCATAGAGGATTTTTATAGGGTGAGAACTCACACTCTGACTGTGGGTTTTGTTGTTGTAGTTAAGAGTTGAAGTCCTAGTGGTAATGAAGTTAGGCATTGAACTCCTCTGGGGGAAGTTTTTGAAATCTGCTTCCATAAAAATTTAGAAACCCTGTAAGATAGTTTTTACTCTATCTTACAGGTTGGTTGACACCTACTGATGATCAAAGGGCTGACTCAGACTCAGGAAGATTTAGGTATACCTTGAACACTGAAAATTAGGGAGGGAACATCCTAGACTTTCTCAGGGCCTCTCATCCCACCCCACTGTAAAAGCTAAGTAAAAGCAGTATATAATTATTAAAAGCACAATAAAAACACCTTAGCACAATTATTGTTGTTTTTGATTTCCATCAAGTTGAGTTTGACTCATAGCAACTCTATGAACAAAAGACCTAATGCCTTTCCATAACTATCATTATTTTTCCAAGTTTATAGAGTTTCCAGAGGCATGTAGTTTAGGAAGTAGATGCCATTCCTTCTTCCAAACCTGTTTTCCAACTGGGAGCTCCACCAAACACTGTTGAGAATGAGAAACCATTATGGTATTTGATATCACCATAGCACAAGGTTCAGTGTCACAGCAAACCCAGAATACTTCATACAGCACATTGAGAAAGAATTATGTGCAAAGTGGAAGAATGTTCTCCCAGATATAACAGCACTAATCTCATTTAGCCGTAATTAAGTGTTGTCAAGTTAAATATGACTCAGTAAGCTTTTCACAAAAGATATGAACTCTGTTCTATAAGTAACATAATTTCTATACATTTATAAGAAAGTTTGTAGAGTTTCCAGAGTCATTGAGTTTAGGAAGTGGATGCCACTCCTATTTCCCAACATGAATCAATCTGGAAGCTCATCCAAACATTGTACATAATGGGTTACTATTACGGCATTTAACAAGACTATGGAAGTGTTCACCTTCACAGCAATTGCAAGTTTTTCAATACGACAAATAGACAAATGATTGCTGTGTCTTTAAAAGAATTCTATAATTAATAAGGCTATTAAAAAGTATTTTAAAGCCATACCCTGGAGCAAGCATTCACCCTTAGTCTAAGGCTCAAGGACCACCCACTTTTGAGGGGGGAAAGAACATTAACACACAACAAACACAGCCCCAAATACTTCCCTTACCTGAATACCATCAAGATGAGACCACTACGGAGACACTAGCCAGCAAGCCAACTTTCAAAGTGGAGAGAAACTCCAAGGCCCAAGGCCAACCCACAGAACCATGGCCTCATTATCGATTTAAAGACCACACCCTTGAGCAGGCCTCTACCCTTACTCTAAGACTCAAAGGCCACCCACTTTTGAGGGGGGAAAAAAACATTAACACTTAACAAACATGGCCTCGAAACTTCCCTTATGTGACTGCCATCAAGACAATACCACCACAATTGAGTTATAGAAAAAAAGAAAAGATAAAATTTAAAATATGTTTAAATAAAAATTAAAACATAATGTATAAAAACCTCTGGGATACAGCTAAAATAATCCTCAGAGGTGAGTTCATAGAAATATGAAACACTTAAGAAAAGAAGGCAGTGACAAGCTAACGCAATACCTCCAAGCAAACAGAAAAACAACAGACTAACCCAATATCCTCTAAAAGAAAAGCTTAAGGAATGAAATCAATGGGCTAGAAAAAAAATGGAAAAATGATTGAAACCGACAACAAAACCAGGAGTTAGTTCTTCAAAAAGGTTAATAAAACAGACAAACCATTGGCAAACTTAACAAAGGAAACAAATAACCTAAATAAGAAATGAAAGAGACCAGGCAAGACCCCTTAAGCTAATGTGGAAGAGACCAGGACAGCTTGAGTCAGGTGGAGACACCATTTCTGGAAAGGAACAACAGGCTTCCTAGTTTGCTATTCAGCGCTTTGGGGGAAAACACTAGAGAAGTTGGAGGATAGAGAGGCAGGGGATAGAAAGCCAGTGGAAAAAGAGGTAAGAGGATATAGAGAAAGAAAGAGAGAGGTAACAGAAAGAAAAGAAGATAGTAAAAAAAGGAGGATAGCAAGAATGAGTGAAAGTAAAAAAAGGTTAGAAAGAAAGGGGTAGTAAAAAAGGTTAGAAAAGAGGATAGTGAAAAAGAAAAATCGAAAGAAAGGATAGTAAAAAGGAAGATAGAAAGAAATGGTGATAGCAAAAATAGGAGGGTGGAAAGAAAGGAGAATCATAAAAAAGGAGAAAGTAAGAATGAAGATAGAAAGGAGAATAGAACGTTACGAAGATAGAAAAAGAGGATGATAGAAAGGTGGAGAGGGGGAGAGGATAGAAAAAAGATAGAAGGGAGGATAGAATGAAAAAAGATTGAAAGGAGGAAAGAAAAAAGATGGAGACTGAGAAAATAGGATAGACAAAAGGAGCAGAAAAAGAAGAGAGGAAGAAAAGAGGATAGTAAGAAAGGACAGACGGAAAGGAGGATAGATTGGAAGTAGGAGAGAAGAAAGGAGGATACGGAGAAAGAACGATAAAAAGAAAGGAGGACAGAAAGAGAAAAGGAGAGAAAGAGAGACGGAAAGAGCGTTCCAGAAAATACTTCTGAGTAACTGATCCTTCTGTAGAAACCCATTTTATACCATAGGTGAGGAACTCAAAGGCTTTCCTTCACTCCTCTCTAGCTAATTAGACTTGTTGGCTGGGTTGAAAAAAAGAATACTATGTTTGTTTTCACCTGTTTAATTTAGAATTCTAACCATATCAGTAATTAGTACCAAACTACAAAAAACCCCAAGGTTAAAACTGTCTCAAACATTTAATTTGTTGTGCCACTCTATCATTATCAATGTTAACAGTTCCTTCTCTCCAAAGCCCACCCTCAGACCAAAACTTACCTCCATTCTTCTTTGCTTCACAATTTCCTGGAATGGGTCTGGAAGCTCACTCAGCTGTTGATGATATTAGCTTGACAAACCTGATGCAGGGCAGGAAGAGCACCTGGCTCAGGTTAGGATGTTGTCCTAGACAAACAGAAAGAGTAGGCCTACCCGGGCACACTTCTTTCTCAGAGGCTATGCATTTTAGCAGGGTGGAGTCTCAGGGAATCAAGGGACAAGTGAGGCATTTTGAAAGCTGAACCCTTAACGCTACACTACCTAACATCCAAGGTGAGTTACTCTGAAGCTAAGATTCAAACTCCTGGAATAAATTATTCTAATCATATGGGCACCTCAAGTTTCAGAAAAAAAAAAAGACACTGAACATAACTGACTCTGAGCCCAACTAAATCTAACTGTACACCCGAGCCCCACTCCTAGCCTAACTAAGCCTGACTCCAAACCTAACATGGCCTCCTTCTGAGTCTAATTAGGCCCTACTCTGAACCTAACTAAGCAGCCCTAGGACCAACTCTGAGCCTAAGTAGGCCTGACCCTGAGTCTAACAAAACTCAACTCTAAGCTAAGTCAGACTCTGAGCCTAACGAAATCTCATTTTTTATCTAATCCCAACTCCTAATCTTACTAAGCCTGACTCGAAGGCTAACTAGGCCTCACTCTGAGCCTAACAAGCTCCTATTCTGAGCCTAACTAAGCAGCAGTAAGACTTTTAGAATGAAGATTTCCTCCAATAACCTGAACCATTGTATGGATGCTGTGGTCACGTTATAGAAGAGGGAGGGAGGGAGGGGGGAGGAGGGAAAGGAGGGAAGAAAGAAGGAGGTTGGGAGGGAGGAAAGGAAAGGAGGTTAGGAGGGAGGGAAGGAAAATAGAAAGAATTCAAGAGAGAAAGAGGGCTAACTCCGAGTCTAACGAAACTCAACTCTGAGCCTAACTAAGCCCAACTTTGAGCACAACTCCTAAGTCAGACTCCAAACCTAACTAGGCCTAACTCTGAGCCTAATAAAACCCTAATTTGAGCCTAAATTAAGCAGCACTAGGCCTCAATCTGAGTTTAAGTAGGCCTGACTCCAAGCCTAACTAGGCCTGACTCTGAGTCTATAAAACTCGACTCTGAGCTTAATTAAGCCTGACTCTGAGCCTAACTAAATCTCAGTATATACTTAAGTACAAGTCATAACCTATCTAAGCCTGACTCAAAGTCTACCTGGGCCTCATTTTGAGAATAACTAGGCCATATTCTGAGCCTAACTATACAGTAACAAGACTTCTAAGATAAAGATTTCCCCTAATGACATGAAACCCTCTTTGGATGCTATGGCCATTGTATGGGAGATAAAAAGGAAAGAGAAAAAGAGAGCAGAGGAAGAGGGAGAAAGATGGAAGAAGGAAGGAAGGAGAGGAAAAAGGACAGAGGAAAGACACTAGAGAATACAGAGAATAGAGAGGGCAGAAGATAGGCCGAAGGAAGGGTGGCAGCGAGATAGCAAGGCAAGAAGATGGGGGGGGGGAGGGAGAGAGAAGGATAGAAAAAAAATAAGATAGAAAGGAGGATAGAGAGGAAGGAGTATAGACAGAAAGGATAGGAAATAAAGGAAGATAGGACACAGAAAGAGAGAGAGAAAGAAAGAGCATTCCAGAAAATAATTCTGAGTAATTAATCCTTCTATAGACACCCATTTGATACTATAGGTGAGGAACTAAAGGCCTTCCTTCAATCATCTCTAGCTAAGTAGACTAGTTGATTGGGCTGAAAAATTAAAACTGTCTCAAACATTTAATATTTTGTGCCGCTCCATCTTTTTCAATGTTAACAGTTCATTCTCTCCAAAGCCCACCCACAGGCCAAAACTTACCTCTGTTCTTTGCCTCACAATTTCCTGGAATGGTTCTGGAAGCTCACTCAGCTGTTGATAATATTGTCTTGACAAACGTGATGCAGAACATGAAGATCACCTGGCTCAGGTTAGGATGTTGTCCTAGACAAACAGAGTAGGTCCACCCAGAGTCCCAGACTTACTTCTTTTCCTGTGACATAGACCATGACCCAGAAGAACTGAATGTACCCATTTAGGCCATGCATTTTAGCAGGGCTGAGTCTCAGGAAATCAAGGGACAAGAGAGGCATTTTGAAAGCTGAACCCTTGACATCACACCACCTAACATCCAAGGTGAGTTACTCTGAAGTTAAGATTCAAACTCCCGGAGTAAATTATTCTAATCATATGGGCAGCTCACGTTTCA
>NW_006399835.1:3459129-3469116 GCF_000299155.1 Elephantulus edwardii | reverse complement strand
CCTAACTAAGCCTGACTCCAAGCCTAACATGGCTTCCTTCTGAGTCTAATTAGGCCCTACTCTGAAACTAACTAAGCAGCCCTACGCCTGACTCCAAACCTAACTAGTCCTGACCCTGAGTCTAACAAAACTAGACTCTGAGCCCAGCTAAGCCTGACTCTGAGCCTAACTAAATCTCATGTCTAGTTCCAACTCCTAATCTTACCAAGCCTGACATGAAGGCTAACTAGGCCTCACACTGAGCCTAACTAGGTCCTATTCTCAGCCTAACTAAGCAGCAGTAAGATTTCTAGGATGAAGATTTCCTCCAATAAACATTTTATGGATGCTGTGGTCACTTTATCAGGGAGGGAGGGAAGGAAGGAAGGAAGGAAGGAAGGAAGGAAGGAAGAAGACAGAGGAAGGACGATAGAGAATACATAAAATAGGGCAGAGGATACAGAGGCTTGATGATAGAGAGGCCGGAGGATAGAGTGGCAGCCAGATACAGAGGCAAGAGGACGCGGGGGCAGGGAGAGAAAGAGAGGGAGGCAAAAGGATAGAGAGAAAAAAAGGATAGGAAAAAAAAATAAGGTAGAAAGGATAACAGTAAGAAAGGAGGATGCTAGGAAAGGAGGACAGACAGAAAATATAGGGGGGAAAGGAGGATAGAGAGGACAGAAAGAGACTGAAAGAAAGAGCGTTTCAGAAAATAATTCTGAGTAATTGATCCTTCTATAGAAACCCATTTTATACCATAGGTGAGGAACTCAAAGGCCTGCCTTCAATCTCTCTAGCTAATTAGACTAGTAGATTGGGCTGAAAAAAGAATACTATCTTTGTTTCCACCAGTTTAATTTCGAATTCTAGCCATACCAGTAATTAGTACCAAACTAACTACCCAAAATCCCAGGTTAAAAAATGTCCCAAACATTTCATTTTGTGTGCCAATCTATCATTTTCAATGTTAACTGTTACTTCTCCCTTAACCCCATCCCCAGGCCTACACCTGCCTTCCATCTTTTTTGCCTCACAATTTGTTGGAAGGGTTCAGGAAGTTCACTCAGCTGTTGATGATACTGTCTTGACAAACAAGATGCGGAGCAAGAAGAGCACTTGGCTCAGGTTAGGATGTTGTCCTAGACAGACAGAAAGAAAGTAGGCCCACCAAGAGTCCCAGGTGCAGTCTTCTTAGAGCACTGGCTTTTCTCAGAGTACTGCGACATAGACCATGACCCAGAAGAACTGAATGTGACCATTTAGGCCATGCATTTTAGCAGGGTGGAATCTCAGTATATCAAGGGATATGAAAGACATTTTGAAAGCTGAACCCTTGACACCACACCACCTAACATCCAAGGTGAGTTATTCTGAAGCTAAAATTCAAACTTCTGGAGTAAATTATTCTAATCATATGGGCGCCTTAGGTTTCAGGAAAAGAGAGGTTTTACTAGCAATGTAACCTAGGAGGAAAACAAGCAGCACCAGAGGCTATTTTGAACGGATTTCCCAATCCATCCCACTATGTTTCCAATATATAGGAAGGAGAAACAAAGTTTTGATCAACAGTAGGCTTACAGGTGGCCTATAATCTAAAAATACTTAAATTGTTTTGTCTGGTATTTGCTATCACTTCATCATTTTAAAAACGTTAGTACTTGATTGCTTCTTGTCATCCCAGATACCTTGGTGGTGCGTTAAAAAGTGAAGCATTTGTGATAAGGCCGTCTATTGAAAAATCCATGAGGATAGGCCCTGGAGACCAGTTTGAAAGTCATCCACAGGAGTTGGTTCTACAGAAGCTGTTGGCTGGAGGTGGTGAGCAGTAGGGTAGCCTGGTTTAAATTAGTTTTTGTCAAATACTCTTCTAAATGATATAGCACTGGTCTTTGCATCATTGTATAGAGTAACTTGTGGTTTCTGTGATGCTAAACACTGTGACGCTCACATGCCAAATGTGATAATGGTTACCCATGCTGGACAGTGTTTGGTGGAGCTCCTCGATTAAAACAAGCAGGAGTGGCATCCACGTCTTTAAAAGCTCTCTGAACAGTGCTCAGGGCTTTTGTTCATAGGGTCGCACTGAGTCATTTACAGTTCGACGAAACTTAACAACAGCAATATAGCAAGCAAGTGTTTCCTCTTGTTTTTGTGGCTTCCTTCAGTATTTTGTCTTGATGTAAATCTTCCTTGTAAGCATCTATTATAAGCCCTTGGAGAGACCTTGGGAGCTACTGTGAATGAAGCTTCCAATTACTCTAAATCGATCACACTTGGAATTTGTAAAATTATATCGAGGGGTTTTTTTTGTGTGTTATTTTGTACTTCCATCTTCCAATGACATGAACTACTCTATGGAAGCTGTGGTCGCCCTATCAGAGTCCAAGAAAAGAAGGATGGAGAGAGAGAGAGAGAGAGAGAGAGGGAAAGACGAAAGGAGGGAGGGAAGAAGGAAGGAATGAAGAAGGTAGGTAGAAAGAAAGAAAGAAAGAAATCAAGAGAGAAAGAGAGACGACTTCAAACTCGACCCTGAGCCTAACTAAATCTCACTGTATAACTAAGCCCAACTCATAACTAAGTCTGACTCCAAGCCTAACTAGGGCTCACCCTGAGCCTAACTAGCCTCTACTTTGAGCCTAACTAAGCAACACTAGACCCTAGTCTGAGCCTAAATAAGCCCAACTCCAAGCCTCGCTAGGCCTGAGTCCGAGTCTAACAAAACTCAACTCTGAGCCTAGCTAAGCCTGACCCTCAGCCTAACTAAATCTGAGTGTTTACCTAAGCACAAGTCCTAAGCTATCTAATCCTGACTCGAAGCCTAACTGGGCCTCACTCTGAGCCTAACTAGGCCATACTCTGAGCCTAATTATAGAGTAGTAAGACTTCAAGGATGAAAATTTCCTCCAATGGCATGAACCCCTCTACGGATGCTGTGGCCACTGTATTGCAGACAAAAAGAGGGAGAGAGAAGGAGAGAGGGAAGGAGGGGGAGAAGGGGGGAGAGGAGGGAGAGAGATAGAGGATAGAAAGAAAGGAGGATAGAAAAAAGAATAGTAAAAAGGGAGGATAGTAAGGAAGGAGGAGGCTAGGAAAAAAAGGAGGCTCTAACTTTCATCATAAATGTATTAAAAAATTTAAAAGGAAAGAAGAAAATTTAGATACTAAAAGAAGAAATGGGAAAATAATCATTGGGATAGCAGAGGCTATCCCAGTTGAGGGATGTGTGTGAAGTAAATGAAAGATTCCGTGGGAGTTTGAAAAGGCAAGGTGATTAACAAGCATAAAGTAATGGTAATTATATGAAATATAATGTACATGCATGATTATATAAAACACAAAGTACATGTATAAGACATGATGTATATAAATGACTATATGAAAATCCATAAAAATTTTTAAAAGAGAACATACAGGTTATCCGGTTATATAGTGAGAGTGTGATGATTATAGAAACATGTACACTTTTCGCAACTTACTGAATTGCATCCTTAAGATCTATATTTCCACCATAGGTAAATTTTCTCTAAAATATCATTTGGGAGGCAGGACTTTGTGAGGAGAAATGTGGCATCAAAATTAGAGGAAGACTCATCAACACCTGTGTGATGCAGATGATACAATCTTGCTTGCTGAAACAGAAAAGGACATGAGGTGTTTGCTGCAGAAGATCAAGGACTACAGTTTTCAATATAGACTGAAGCTCACCATCAAGAAAACAAAAATTTTCACCACTGAGCCAATTGGCACCATCATGATAGATAGTAAAGATATTGAGATTATTAACAACTTTAGCTTGCTTGGTTCCAAAATAAATACTCATAACACCAGCAATCAGGAACCAAAATATGAATTGCATTGGCAAAACCTGCTGTCAGGGGCTTCTCCAAAGTTTCTACGAGCAACAATAACAGTCTAAAGACTGAGGTGTGCCTGATCCAAGCCATTGTCTTCACAATTACTTGCTACACATCAGAAAGCTGGACAATGACTAGAAAAATCAATTTCTTTGAGGTGCTGGAAAAGAGCTTTGAATATACTGTGAACATACTAGAGAACAACTAGGTCTTTTATGGAATGAATGAAACCAAGCTACTCCCTGGATACAAGGATTTTGAAGCTCTGTCTCACATACTATGAGCATGTTGCTGGAAGGAACCAGTCCTTGGAGAAGGACATTATGCTCAAAAAAAGTGGAGGGACAATGCAGGTGAGAAAAACTCCTGATGATAATGAGATGGATTGACAAAGGAATTGGAGTAGTGAGGGTCGGTGTGTTAGAGATGGTGAGATTGGCTCAGAATAGGACAGGGATCAGAGCTATTGTACATAAGTTTGCTTTGAATGCCAGACAACTTGATAGCACATAACAGCAACAGGTAAATATAAAATGAAATCTCTATAAAGAAGTAATTGAAGAATTAATTGGAAATCCTGGAACTGAAAATATTACAGAAAAATTTCCCAGGATATGCAATTGAAGAAACAGCTAACACTAATTTCCCAGGATATTCAATACTATAAAAATTAAGAGGGCAACTTTTGGAATAACAGATTGTTACAATTTCAAATCTGCCATCTTTTGGCTATATGACATTGAATAATGTATTTAAAATATTTGTCTATATTTTCCAAACAGAAAACTGAAAGTAATAAAAATATCTAGTATAATAGAGAGAGAGAGAACTCAGTTGGCCTAGTGGATAGAAAGTAATGCTACCAAGCCAAAGGCGGGTGATTTTAATCTGTGGCCTTCAGGCCTGGTTTTATTTGGTTTTGGTCAAACATTCTTTCTTCTAAGTGGTATAGCACTGGTCTGTCCATTCGCTGTACAGAGGTAAGTCATGGTTGTTGTATTGCTGAACACTGTGACATTGATATGTAAAATGTGATAACAGTTACCCATGGTGGACAGTGTTTGGTGGAGCTCCCCAATTAAAACAAGCTTGGAAGCAGGAGTAGCATGCACTTCCAAAATAGCTTGCCTATGGAAATCCTATAAACTTGGATAAATGATGAAAGTTATACAAGTGTACAGGTCTTTTGTTCACAGTGTCGCTATGAGTCGCCTATGACTTGACGGCACTTAACAACAACAGTGGCAAGCTGTGCTGCAATCCCAAAGGCACATGGCCTGAGGCCCGCAGCTGCTCCTTGCAAGAAGGATAGGTAATTTCTTCCCTTGTCAGAGGGTCATTTACGGGTTGTTTCTGACTCTTTGCAATATAACAGTAAGTATAACATAAGGTAACCATGTTATTGCTTTTAGCACCACTGAGTCAATCTTTTATTCATAGCGAACTCAAATGATGGAACAGTCCTGAATCATACCATTTGCTAGACTACAATTTTTAAAGACACTGAAAGAACTGAAAAACAAACTCAACCTAGAGTTGCAATATTGAAAGATAACTGTGATCAAAATCTTGAATGATCCAAGAAACATTAAAAGAAGATGGAAAGAATAAACAGAATCACTGTGCCAGAACTAATCGACACTGAGCAATTTCAGGAAGTACCGTATGAACATTAGTCAATGATAACAAAGGAAGGAATCTGAGCTGTGCTGAAAACACTGGCAAAAATAAGGCCCCAGGAATAAATAAGATACTGATTAACATTTTTCATTTAGCAGTTGCAACTCTGGATGAGTCCACTACTCTATGCAAGGAAATTTGGAGATGATTGTCTGGCTAACAGACTGGAAGAGATCCATATCTGTTTCCATTGACCAATAAAGGTGATTCAAGAGTATGTGGAAATAATCACACAATATCATTAGTATAACAAGCAAGAAAAAGCTTGCTGAAGATCATCCAAAAAATGAACAGTACATTGACACAGAATTTCTAGAAGTTCAAGGCGAATTTATAAGAGATACGGCACCAGGAATACCATTATTGATGTCAGATGGATCCTGGTTGAAAGCAGAGAATATTAGAATAATGTCTATCTGTGTTTTATTAACTCTGGTTAGGCATTTGACTGTGTCAACAACAAACTATGGCTTGTATTGAGAAGAATGGGAATCCTAGAACACTTTATTGTGCACATATGAAATCTATACCTAGACAAAGAAGCTTAATGGAATAAGGAAACATTGTATGGTTTAAAAATTGGGAAAAGTGTACATCAGAGGTGCATCCTTTCTCAATACCTATTAAATTATTAGATTTGTATGCTGAAGCTAGACTCTCTAAAGAAGAATGTAACATCAGGATCAGAGAAGGATACATCAACAATTTGTGCTGTTCAGATAACATAATCTTGCTTGCTATAAGTAAGGTGGAACTGAGGCACTTATTGCAGAAGATTAAAGAGTACAGCATTCAATATAGCTTGCATCTTAACATCAAAAAGACAAAGGACCTTACCACCTGGCAAATGGGCAATATCATGATAGAGAAAGGATTGAAACTACTAATGATTTAATCTTGCTTGGATCCACAATCAATACTCTTGGTGCCAATAGTCAGGATATAAGGAGATGTACTCTTGCAAGCAAGCATGTTGTCAAGGATGTCTCCAACATACTGAAGAGCAATGATGTCAATTTGGAGACTAAGGTACACCTGATTCAGGTCATGGTCTTTTCATCACTTGCTTTGTATCTGAAAACTAAACAATGAATAAGGATGATCGAAGAAGAATTAATGTCTTTGAGCTGTGGTGTTGAATAGTACTGAGCATCCCATAAACTGCCAAAAGAATAAACGGGTATGTCCTTGAGAAAATGCAGCCAGCGTGTTCCTTGGAGGCAAGGATGGCAAAGTTTGTCTCTCATGCTTTGGACATGTTGGTAAGAGAGGCTATTCCTTTGAAAAGGATATCATGTTTGGAAGGGTGGAGGGCCCCAAAAGAAAGGAAGATCTCCATCTAGATGGATTGACATAGGGACTGCAGCAATAAGTGCAAGTGTATCAAAAATTATGAGGATGGCACAGGTTAGGGCAGGATTCAAAGGGTTGTTATGTGTTGTACTCGATCAGCAACATCTAACAACAATGATCACAAAAATCTATCTTCCTCACAATTTCTAGGTGAGGTCAAACCACCAAGCTTTAGGCTAACAAACCAAAGCTTAAAATTTGCACCATCAGGACTCCATAGTGTCATGTTGTTAATTGCCATCAACTCAACTACCCACTCATAGCAACCCTATGAACAACAGATTGGAACCCTGTCCTGTTCAGTGCCTTCCTCGTGATCTCAATCTGGCTCACTACCACTGTGATAGTCATTCTATCAGTCCATATTATTGAGGGTCTTCTTTATCTGATACTTTAACTTTCACAGTATGAGGTGTGTCTTCAAAGACTGGTTCCTTCCTATAAGTGAGACCAAGTTTCATCATCCTTGCCTCTAAGGAACATGTTGATTGCACATCCTTCAAGATAGATTTGTTTGTTCTTTTGGCAGTCCATTGTTCAACATTCTTCCTCAACACCACAAATCAAATGCATTCCTTTTTCTGTCATCCTTATTCATTAGCATTGTTATGACAAGGGAAAAGGATGACATATGTTATAATGAGGCTTAAATAATGTCATAGATGGAAAGCTCTTAAAGATGTGCCTAGTACACAGAATATATTCAATATGTATTTTTTTTAAAAAATAAGCATTATTGTTACAGTGCAAGCAAGAGAGTTTATATATAATTAGATGAAACTAGTAGGTTTTCAATTTAGTCAAAATAGCTGCTCTTCTACTCAGCATTATCTAAAGCTGTAAAGAGGGAGAAAGATGGATGAAGGATAAAAGAAAAACAGGGAAGATAAGCTGCTGCAGTTAAGGCAGAATGTCTGCATTAGCATAATTGAAGGAGATTGAGGAATCCAACCCCATTCTGCAAGGACATTGTGGAGAATAAATGAGGTGCAACGTGTAAAATTATTTGGCCTAGTTTCTGCTATTGTGTAAACTCTCAGTAAATAATCAAAATTAATTGTTTAAATTTTCACATCCAAATTTTCACCAAAGAACAGCTATGAATATGCATTTTACAGCTTTTAAAGATATTTTTTGTTTGTTCAGATAGCACATGGTATAAAAACCGAGCAGGTGTGGGTGCTGTGGTTACTAAAATCTACTAACACTGAGCAAAGACATTTTATGTGAACTACTGATTCCTGTGTAGTCAGACATGAGTGAAAGGAAGATGTGGGGTTCCGGGAGTTTTTCCAAATTTGCCTAATAACATTTATTCCATTTTTAATTATCTAAAAAAAATCAATGCATTGAACATCTTAAGTATTTCTATTACTCTTCCTATTTTTTATTTATCTAGTTCTAAGCATACACTACAACATACAGGGTTAAGCAAATTTTAACTGTTGTTGTTATGTGTCATTGACTTGCTTCCAATTCATAGTGACGCTATGTACAAAAACTCTGAACCCTGCTCTATCTTGAGTCAATTTCATTGTCTCTAACACATCTACCCCTATTACCCCCATCACTGACTTAATCCATCTTATCCAGGGTCTTCTCTTTTGCACTGTCCTTCTACCTTTCCAAGCATGAAGTCCCTCTCCAAGGATTGGTCACTTCTGACAACATGCTTAAAGTATCTCAGACTGAGTTTCAAAATTTGAAAAAAATTTTACACTGTCTAGAACAGACCTGTTTGCTCTCTTAGCAGTCTATGGTATGTGCAATACTTTTCTCTAGCACCACAACTCACAGGCATCAATTCTTCTTCTTTCACAATAAAAACTTTGTCAAATAGTTACACTGAGTAAGTGCTGAAAGCCTTAACACAGCTACATTAATTCAGAAATTTTTCTCTTTATCATGCTGCTTAAGAATTATGTAACTATTTTTCTTAATTAAGCCTCATCTTTTCTTCAAACATTATGTTCTGTCTATTCAACAAATAAATGTATAGAGTAAGATTATTAAGTTTTTTCATTAAGCTTACTCAGTATTGATCTATTTGATAGTTTACAGAATCATTTCATACTAAGAACTAGAAGCAAATACAATGGAGAAAAACATTATCAGTCATCAATTTTATAGTTCTTCCATAAGTTTCTGAAATAACAATGAAAAAATTTGAAAGTATGCTAAATTGTATCAGGTGCACATTAGTCTCTAGATGGACATCGGACATCGTTGCTCTTCAGTACTTTGGAGAGGTCTCTGACAGCAGACTTTCCCAATTGCAATGGGTCTTTTAATTCCCTAGCTGCTGGTACCAAGAGTATTAGTATTATAAAAATGAAAAATAAACCACTTTGTTACTATATTAACTTTTCACAAAAGTAAAATTTAGCACAATTTAATGTAGCCCAAATTAATTGAAAATTATTGTAAAGGCTTTATTCAACTCTACTCTTGGCTGTTTACTTCTACTTATGTATTTTTATCTCTTTCTGTCTCTCAATATCTCTTTCCTTCACTCTCTCTCTTTGCTGTCAAGTCAGATCAGCTCATAGCTAACCCTCCTGTGGATGTTTCAAGAATATAAACCACACAGGAGGAGGATGTCCATCTTTCTGTGTAGAAATGTCAGCCCTGGGTGCATTCGAATCACCATAGAGGCAGCACCCTTGGGTTGGCAGCCCAACTGCCTAAGGATTAGCCACCAGAGCTCTCACACATATATAATAATACTTGTTTGTTCCCCTAGATTATAATTTGTTAGCATAAGCAATATGCTCTTCTTGTTCCTACATTGTTGCTATGAGTCAGAATTGATTGCCATGCAATATTTATCTGTTATTTCTTTAAGTTCTAAACAAGAAGATAATATTAGAAAGTAAAAAGTTGTTTCCAACTAAGATTATACTTCAAAAACAAAAACCCTCCTTTCCACTGAATCGGAAAGAAAACATAACATTTTCATAACCAATCAATAAACAATGTAATGACAGAGAAAAGATTAAAATTGTCAAGGATTTCATTTTACTAGGAAGTGCAACCATCTCTCATAAAAACAGCAACCAAGAAATCAAGCTCTTTCTAGTGCTGAAAAGCAAGGATATTGCTTTGAGGACTAAGGAGCCCT
>NW_006399835.1:3455294-3457833 GCF_000299155.1 Elephantulus edwardii | reverse complement strand
GGGTAGAGAAGTGCAGCAATGAATGAATTGAAATCCAAATTCTCTGTAAATGTTCATTAAGATTATTAAAAATAAAAACAAACAACAAAGTATACCATGGACTGATCTTGGAAAAATGTTAACAAGAATGTTCCTTAGAAGCAAGGAATGTGAGACTTTGTCTCATATACTTTATACATGTTATCAAGAGGAACCAGTCCTTGAAGCTTTTAAGACATTAGGCATAGTAAAGTGGAAATTTCACTGTCATTGAATTGGTTCCAATTTACAGACACACAGCTATCAGGTTTCTGTGTCTGCAAATCTTAATAGGACAGCAAGCCAGATTACCTTCCAGCATGAAGAGAAGAAATGTACAGTTTGATTTTAATTCTGCCAATTATCTGATTGCTACATTATCCATTCAAGGACAGAAACTAGTTGTACAAGGGCCAAAGTTCTCAGAACGGTCTTATTTGGGTTTGCAAGTCACAGCAGATGATAAGATTGTCTGTCATGTGTGGGATCCTGGATGAGATTTTTGATTCTTCATTTCTTCAGTATTTCCTCACAGTCCATATGTGGCTCTAGTATCCTGCCACCAGCTTTCCAATGCTAGCAGAATATTTTCAGCTCTGCAAGCTGTCCAACTGAAAGTCAAATCTCTTATTCCTCTCACCTTTAATATACTGAAGTCTCTGGAAACAAGGAATAAAGCTACCAGTCATGAACATTTTCAATCCTTCAAGGAATCTGACTAAAATTCAAATCTTTAATTCCTCTCTCCTGTAATATAATACTGAAGTCTTTAGAAAGCAGAGAAATAAATGCCAGTGTCAAAAGTCCCAGGAAAACCAACAAGACTAGAAAAACAGCATATGAAAACAGAACATAGAGGAGTAGTCTAGTCTCCACTGATATAGCAACCTAACACTTTTTTGAGAGAAAGTAAAAGAAAAGAGACAAAGAGGAAATAAAAACATCTATTTAGGTATACCTATCTGTAACTTATTTGAAGCACTCTTAGTGATTTGATATTTTATATTTTGATATCAGCATCTTTAATTGTAACTAGTTAAATGAGGAATATGATCGGAAAAATTAGTAAAATACACCACACAATAAACAATACAAAGTGTCAGTGTTGTACTTAAGATCACAATGAGTTGGAACAGACTGGACTGCATCTCACAATAATAACAAGAATAATGGAAAACACAATGGTTTTTAATATGTTAATTTGATGGTGATGGCAGGCACAATAGGGAAGTATTCATATTTCAATACTGAAAATAATTTCTACAAGTATATTTATAAAATGAAAAGCATTCTGTGAAAAATACTTTTAAAAAAACTTGTTCCTAAGAGGGAAAATAACGAAAACACAAACTAAAACACCTTGTTGCCAAGTATGCAATGTTCAACTTACTCTTGTCCAGTGCACAAAATGGGCACTGAATCAGTAGAAAGAGAGTCTGATGGTTTTCCTCTGGATTTTTCTTTTTTAAAATCAGATAACTTTGGAATATAGTCTGGGGAAAAAAAGAGAAAATTTTTCAGAGCCCCGATATATCCATATTTCTTACAAAGTAATAATGAGGCATAATTACAGCTCTTAAAATATAAATCTTACACATAAGCTTTTGGGTATCTAAGGCCATGGTCTTCTCAATTACCTGTTAGGCAGGTAATTGAATGGACAATGAATAAGAATGACAGAAGAAGACTGATGCCTTTGAGTTTTGGTGCTAGAGAATAGTACTGACTATCCCATGGACTGCCAAAACAATAAATAGGTATGTCTTGGAGAACCTGCAGCCAGAATGCTCCTTAGAATCAAGAATAGCAAAATTTCATCTTGCATATTTGGATATGTTGTTAGGGAAAGCTGTTTCTTGGGAAAGGACATAATACTTGGAAAGCTGGAGGGTCAGTGAAGGAAAGAAAGACCTCCAATGAGATAGATTGACTTAGTGACTTCAACAGTAGGCTCCAGTGTGTCAAAGAAGATGAGAATGGTACAATATAGTTCAAGATGGCTGTTCATAGAGGCACTGTGAGTACTTGACTTGATGGCACCTAACTACAATTATCTAGAAAAGCAATTGTTTTTAATAAAAGATTATTGACTTTATAACCATAAACCATCACTTTCTGACATAACACTAAATTTTGAACTTCCATCTATTAATTAAAATTTGAACATCTCACACAATTGGTAGAAGTTGTCAATAAAATTATAGCCCAAATGTCAACCATGGTGGAATGGATTGAGAAATTATGGTACGTTCGCACAATGGAATACTATGCAGCACACAGGAGCAATGATTTTGTAAATTACTACCTAACATGGGAGGGACTGGGGAGCGTTATGCTATGTGAACTAACTCAATCTCATAAAGATAAATATTGTTTAGGACTATTATTGTAGAGTGTGTACAAGGATCCACGGGTGGGGGGGGGAGCTAAAACAGGGTTGTACAATTTGATAGGTGATGGGAGGGATTGATAAAGAAAAGGGAAAAGTCCTAAACAATATTTATCTTTATGAGATTGAGTT
>NW_006399835.1:3453099-3455194 GCF_000299155.1 Elephantulus edwardii | reverse complement strand
ACTGAGGAAACTACATGGATATCAGTGCCCTATCAGTCAGTCTTGATGAAGACATATCCCACACTCTCTGAACCCTTCAACAGTGATAGACCAGTGGTGACAGCAAACCAAATTGGAAAGCAGTGTTTTCACAAATTGTCATATAATAAAATAAATATTACTTCTGTGCTCTCTCCTCTTTCAGTGTAAGAGGCAAAAACATTGGGAAGGACATTGGTGAATTAGTTCTTATTCTCAACATTGACAGCCGCACAATTTTGTTAAAGAGACAAACATACAATAAAAGAAAGATTGTTTATGAATTTTAGTTGTTCATTAGGAGGTATTCTTTGTTTTAGGTTTAAGAATGAAGGCAAAACCAAGATGAATCTTTGTGCCTGCCCCGGAACCGGAGAGAGCTTCAGCAGGATGTGTTATCCTCTCCCTCACTGAAGCAATGAGCTCTCCAGCCAAGGGAAATCTTCCTGTAAGTCCCAAGACCAGAAAGAACTTCAGGCAGACTACATTCAGGCTCAGGACAAGATATAGGTGCAAAATGAGCAGTGATTGCCAACACTTGGGAAGGAAAGTGTCTAGACAGCATTCCTAGTATGCTTCCAGCTCACCTCAGAGGCTCTGTCTGCTAAGGCAGAACTCGCCCCTTCCACCCAGCCTTAGGAAAAGACAAAGGTACATCATAAGCAAAAACTATTGAGATTTGGAGAAGAAAGGGTCCCAAGCAGCATTTCTGGGATACTCTCAGCTCCCCTCAGAGGCTTTTTCTACTCAGGGGAAAAATAGCATCAATCCATTCATTTCACATAGTGTCAAGGAAGCAGCAGACAAGTTCAAACATATGATATAACCAAACATGCCTTATCCTGAAAAATCAGACTAGATCAAGGACTCAATTAATAACTTAGAGATAAGAAGGCAGAAGAAATATGCTGACATAGAGCTCCAAAAACTGATACTAAAGATGTTGAAGAGGTTGGAAGAAGGAGTTGAAATAATAAGTAAAGAACAACAAGAAATGGGGGTGGGGGTATTGTAAGACAGAGAAGATCCAAACAGCACAGAAATAGAAATAATAAAAAAGCTTGAAAATACAATCCAGAGCATCAAGAATGAAATGGTATGAATTCTCAGCATTTTTGAGGCACGAAAAACAAAACAGAAGAGAAAGATGGAACAGAGAAATAGAAGACAAAAATCTCAAAGAGAACATACAAGAAGGACAAACAGTGAGAAGCCTGAAGAAAACATGAAGAAAACACTAAAATCATGTAAAATGGCATTAAGTGAAACAAAATACCCAGTACAAGAAGGTGAAAAGCAAAAACAATGGGGGGGGAGGGGGGAAGGGAGGGGAACTGAGGGGAAGAAGGCACAGAGAAAATTGTAGAAAAGAATAAAACTTTCAAGGTATTATGAAAAATGAGGAAATACATATTCAAGAACCTCAGAAATTACCAACAAAACAGATCTCAAAAGAAAAATTTAAAGGCATATTATTGTCAATTATCCAACACTAAGGAAAAAGATCTTGGAAGGAGGAGTGGCTGCCTCCCGAAACCCTATGAACCTGGAGAGAGGATGAGACACCCAAGCGTTGAGGACTCTCCTTTATAGGGTCGCTATGAGTCACCTGGGACTCGATGGCACTTAACAACAACAACAACAAGGAAAAAGAGTGCTAACAGTAATGGGAGAAAAACAGTCACCCTACAAAGAAGAACCAACTAAGCTCTGATTTCTCAGCAGCAAGTATGCAAAAGAGAAGACAATGGGATGGAATACACAGAAGGCTTAAAGAAAACAATTGCCAGCCAATGACCCTATATTCCACAAAGGTGACTATCAAGCAAGAAGGAGAAATTTGAAAAAAGCAGGAACTTAAAGAATTAGTGAAAACAAGAACAACTCTACAAAAAATACTACATAAAATCTTCCACACAGACACAGCAGAGGAAAGTGGATGGATCAAAGTAACCAGCAACAAGAACAAAAGGAACATAGCAAAATGACAATGATAAAAGAAGCCTATCAGTAATCAAACTCAATGGAATGGCTTAAATGAACCACTTAAGGGGAAAAGAGTAGCAGGATGGGGAAA
>NW_006399835.1:3440677-3444939 GCF_000299155.1 Elephantulus edwardii | reverse complement strand
TGTGAGAACCATGAATGTAGGAAAATTAGATATTGTTAAGGAAGAAATGGAACGTATAAATATTGACATACTAGGCATTGGTGAGATGAGATGGACTAGCATGGGGCATTTTGAGTCGGATGACCATATGATATATTACTCTGGAGATACCCCCCAATATAGATAGCAAATTTCTGATTTGCCATCCCTGTCAAGCCAGAACTATAAGGAAACAAGCCTGTTCCTATCTCTGAAGAATCTTCTGTTCAGTTAAAACTTTTAGCATCAGGTATCCTTAAGCAAAATCCAATCAAAAGCAAGCCATCACATTGTGGCCATCAATACTAGCTCATGGCATGGAACAACTTCTTGGGTTCTGGATAACTCATCTAGGTCCAAATGGGCACCAGCTGCAAACTGAAGAGTCCACACTTCTTTCTGTGTTCCAGACTGACTGGTCTCTTCACTTAGCCTTAGTCCCCACAAGGAGCCAAGTCAACAAGATAGGGTTCGACATGACTTTTTATTTCTCAAAGCCAACAACTTTTTTGTGCATATCCATACATCATTGTGTGCTAGGTCAACAATGCAGATGGAATATGTTCAAATTCAGCCTGTATCTTCATTCTGCATGCCTCTTAATTCCACTGTGGTGAATCCAGGTGGTCATTACAAGTGAGCATACCTGCCAGCTCCCTTTAACTTCAAGTCCTGGAAAGGGACTCTAATGGGTACCAACCTTACCCTGCCTTAAAAGATGAACTGCTTGTTCCAATTTTAAAAGGTCAAAGTCTCTCTCTTCTTTTCTCTCTTTCTTTCAACTGTACACAAAAGTCCATTAGACAATCTGTTCAAATGCAAATATCCTTAGAGAACAGGGTAGGGTTTAAACCTTCCCCAGGTCAACTCTCAGACCCTCTAATTCTACTGCTTAAAACAAGCATTTCTCCAGGACAAATCTTCCACTTTTAGTATTTCCAATCACAACTAGTAAGCTTACATAATTTCTTTGAATATGGTTATTATCATTACAAAACATTCATTTTTATAATTTATCTTAACAACACTATACAAACAGAAAAACACCCAACAATATTAATATATTTAAGTCAATAAAAACCTTAACACAGAAACCTTCAAGGACTTAACAGTTTCAACTTCAATTTCCACCCCCAGCTCATTTACCCGCACATATGACCTAGGGCCTGTGCCATTGTTTGAGGACAAAAGATATTTTTCTTTCCATTTTACTATCATAAGAATTTTCACAGAGGAAGATATTCAAATGGCCAACAGACACATGAAGAATGCTCAAAAGCACTAGCAATGAGAGAGATGCAAATCCAAGCTTCAGTGAAATATCATCTCACTCCAATAGCAGTGGCAAAGTTTAAAAGAAGAGCAAGTTAGAAATGTTGGAAAGGATACAAGATAGGAATTCTTATACATTGTTGGTAGGATTGTAAAAGAAACAACCATTGTGGAAGACAGTTTGGCACTTCAAAAAGCTAATCATAGAAATTCTGTATGACCCCGGTATTTCACTATTGAAATATACCCTGAAAAAATGAGAACTGACGCACAAATGGAGACTTCTACACTAACGTTCATAGCAACATTATTCACCATCACAAGAACATGGAAACAGCCCAGATGTCCAACCACAGTTGAATGGATTGAGAGATTAGGATACATCCACACAATGGAATACTAATCAGCATACAGGAGCAGTGATTTTGTAAATTACTATGTAACTTGGGAAGGACTGGAGAGTGTTATGCTGGGTGAAATAACTCAGTCGTATAAGGACAAATATTGTATAAAGCCAATACTGTAGAATGAGTATGAGGATCCAAGGCGGGGGGAGGGTGAAAGCAGAGGGGAAATGAGGGTCAGAGGGAGGGGTTAATCATAGGCCCACACAATTTGATGGGTGAGGGGATGAAGGAAGTGGGAAAGATCTGGTGTGAAAAACAATGTTTTTGAACTTTGTAAATAAAACAGTATTTTAAAAAAAATTGGTCAATTTAACTGCACTTCCCAAACCCTTAATTTCTTACAAAATTCCACATTTCTGAGTCTGGAGCCATTTCTTAGAACACCACCTATGACACCACTGTAAAAAAGAGCAAGAGCCATATGAGGATGGCTATATCTGACCTTTATCATCTTCACAAAGGGAAATTGTCCCCATCCACAATATCAATAAACAATGAGTTCAGATATGCCCCCCCCACCAGATGAGCACATGCATGTGCGCACACACACACACACACACACCATTAACACCATGTTCCCATACTTCTTTCTACTCATCTCAACACCAATTTTACTGCTTTGGGGGGGTCCAAAATTAGATGTGATAGCTCACAGACCACACAGAAGAATATTGGGGAAGTCAAAAGGTTGTACAATTTAGATTAATATGTGTCAGAGCTGAACAATGACTAGGGATGATAAAAAGATAAATGATGCCTTTGAGCTGTGGTGCTGGAGAAGTGTTGAATATACCGTGGACTGCCAGGAGAACAAACAGATTTGTCCTGGAGAGGGTGAAGTCAGCCTGCTCCATAGAAGCAAGGATTCTAAGGCATTATCTGGCATACTTTGGGCATGTTGCAAGGAGGGACTGGTTTTTGGAGAAGCACATCATGTTTGTAAGGGTGGAAGAACAGAGAAAAAAAGGGAAACAATCGAGGAAATGGATTGATACACTGACTTGGGTGATGAAGTTAGGTGTGTCAGAGACAGTAAAGTTGGCACAGGATAGAGCAGGTTTCAGAGCTGTTGTACATAGGGTCTCAATGAATCACAAGTGACTCGATGGCACATTCCAACAACAACAACAACAACAACAGAATACAATGAAGACAACTCCCAAATACTGTATATAAGCACCTCAGCAATGAGACTCATGACTCCAGGTCATTTTTTTCAAGTTCTCAGTCTTGCCAGTATCTCAGTCACATAATGAAAAGTACTACATGTTGTGTTGTTGTTATGTGCTATTGAGTCACTTGTGACTCATAGCAACCCTATGTACAATAGCCCTGAAGCCTGCTCTATCCTGTGCCAATTTTACTATCTCTGACACATCTACCCTCATTACTCCAGTCACTGAGTCAATCCATCTCATCAAGTCTTCTTCCCTTTCTCTGTCCCTCCACCCTTCCAATCATGATGTCCCTCTCCAAGGACTGGTCCCTCCTTGCATCATGCCCAGAGTGTGTCAGATGAAGCCTTAGAATCCTTGCCTCTAAGGAACAGTCTGGTTCATCCTCGGTAGCATGAATGTGTTTCTTCTCCTGGCACTCCATAGTATATTCAACACTCTTCTGCAGCAGCACAGCTCAAAGGTCTCAATTCTCTTTCCCACATACCTAATCACTGTCCAGCTCTCTGATGCATAGCAAGCAATTGAGATGACTATGGCCTGGATTACACATTAATCCAGCCTGACATCATTGGTCTTCAGTACTCTGAAGAGGTCCCAGTGAAATCCATCTCTTGATTTTTTTCCTGGCTGAACACCCCTATTATGTAAATAAGAGGATAACTGAGTTAGAAATCTATTTTTGACAATATGGGACCAACAAGAATTTGAACACAGGGCAGTGTGATTTAGGTAGATTTAGGTCTTAAATGATACCACTGACGGTAACAGAAAGAAAGAAAAAATAACAACAACATACAATGGAAGTGGGAAACTGTAGCATGGAAAAAGGGTTCATGTATATAGATAAGAGGTTCATAATTGTTCCACAGCAGTTATAGTTAGCAAACAAAAAACAACTAGTAAAATAGAATGGGCATTTTTGAGTTTCAAGCATAATAAATTTCCTTCCTTATTTTTTTTAAATGTTATATACAAATTAAAGGAGGCGTCTTCCAGGTCAGACCCAGCGAAACCCGGCCAGAGAGGGAGGAAGGAGGCATCACTGGGCAAGGTCACCTCGGATACCAGCAAAAGCAGGCGTCTTCCAGGTCAGACCCAGTGAAACCCGGCCAGAGAGGCAGGAAGGAGGCGTCACTGGGCAAGGTCACCTCGGATAACAGCAAAAGGAGGCGTCTTCCAGGTACACAGAAAAACCGGAGGGACAACGTGCTCCTGGGCGGAAGGGAAGCCGCCTCGGGCCAGAAAAGAAAACATAATCTACACAGGAGTTCTACAGGACACGTCAACTTCCCTTGGAGACAGTACAACTAAACTTAAGAGACACTGGTCAAAAGAAAAATGTCAGCAGTCAACGTTTTTGGAATCACAGAAGCCAAGAAAGCTTAAG
>NW_006399835.1:3435936-3440577 GCF_000299155.1 Elephantulus edwardii | reverse complement strand
AACTTCAGGATAAAACCATCATAAGAGATAAGGAAAGAAAATATATAATGACTAAATATATAATAGATCAAGAGGAAATATTCTTAGTTAATAACAATTCACCCAATGACAGACTAGCAAAATATATAAAACAGTGGTTAACAATTTGAAGAAATAGACAACAACACAGGGCTAGAAGGAGACTTCTACACATCACCCACACCAAAGGAAAAGTCAACCCAAAAGAAACAAAAATACTTCAACTGTACAATCAGCCCACCCAACCTCATAGGTATATTCAGGTAAAACTGGTGGCCCAGTAGTAAGGAGCTGCTCTGCCAACCCAAATACACATGGTATGAATCTACCAGCTGCTCTGTGAAAGAAAGATGAGCAATCAACTACTATATGATTTGCTGTCTCTGAAAACCCATTGGCAGGTTAGCTGTGATTCAATTCTGACACAACAGCACATAGCAACAACATCAAACAAAATCAGATTTTACTTCTCAAAAGTACACTCAGAAATGACCACGTATTAGGACACAAAGCAAGCCTCAACACATTAAAAAAATAGAAAAATAATACTAAATATTTCTCTGACAACTATAGTATCAGAAAGATATTGTGAAAGATAAATAACACCTCGCTTTAGCACTACTAGATTATACTGTGATTGTTAGAAGCCATCGAGTCGAGTACAATTCATAGCAACCATATGAGCAACAGATTTGCACCCTTTCCTATCCTGCACCATCCTCCAAATCTCTATCACACTTGAGCCTGTAACTGCAGTCACTGTGTCAATATACCTGGCTGAAGGTCTTCCTCTCTTATCACTCCTCCACTTTCTAAGAATGATGTCCCTCTCCATGGATTAGCCTCTTCTAACGCTATGCCCAAAGTATCTAAGATGAAGCTTTATCATCTTTGCCTCCAAGGAGCACTCTAACTACTTCTTCTCCAAACAACTGGTTCTTAGAAAAGAATTACTAAAATAAACAAATGATTCACAGACTTAATAAAAGAGAAAAAAAGACACAAATAACTCGAAGTACTAATGAAGGAGGTGACATCTCAACATAATGAGCTAAATTAGATTGATAATATAAGATTACTAAAAGTAATGCTCTGAGTAAATTTGAAAGCTTGTGTGCTGTTTGTTCTTTTGACAGCCCATTAAATATTCAGTATCTTCTCAAACACCACAACTCCAAGGCATCTATTCTTCTTCCATAATCTTTATTCATTGTTCAGCTTTCAGAAGCATAGGAAGTAACTAAGAAGACTAGGGCCAGAATTAGGCAACCTTAGTCCTGAACCTGACATGATTACTACTCAGTCATTTGAAGAGGTCCTTGATTGCAGATTTTCTCAGTGCAGTAAATCTCCTAATCTCCTGACTGCTGGTGGCAAGTGTGTTGTTTGTAGAGCCAAGCAAGCTGTAACTGTTAAGAGCCTCAATCCCTTCTCCATCCATTATGGTGCTGCCAATTGGCCCAGTGGTGAGTATCTTTGCTTCTTGATGTTGAGCTTCAGTCTATATTGAGGATTACAGTACTTAACCTTCTGCAGAAGGCACTTCAAATTCTCCAAATTCAGCAAGCAAGAGTGAGTCATCTGCATAATGTAAGTTGTTGATGAGTCTTCCTCCAATCCTGATGCCTCATTCCTCCTCATAAAGCCCAGCCTCCTGAATGATCTGTTTTGCATATAGATTAAAAAGTATGGCGACAGGATACATCCCTGACCCACTCTCTCTCTGATTTTGAAACGTGCAGTGCTTTCCTGCTGTGTTCTGAGGACTACTTCCTGGTCCAAGAATAGATTTTGCATAAACACAATAAACTGTTCTAGGATTCCCATTCTCCTCGAGGTTAACCACAATTTGTTATGATTCACACAGTCAAATGCCTTTGTATAGTCATTGAAACACAGAGATATTTCTCTTGTACTCTCTGCTTTCTGGCAAGATCCATCTGATATTGGCAATAATGTCTCTAGTGTCACAGCCTCTTCTAAACACTGCTTGATCAGGGTTTTGCTTGCATGTGATATGAATATATTGTACAAAAAATTCCGTACTCTGTCATGTCATTAATAAAGCAAATAACAAGAAGCACATACTTTTATCAATTGATCGAGAAAGGCCTTTGACAAAATTTAACATAGCTTCCTATTAAAACACTCAACAAAATAGTAATAGAGGGGATTCTCCTCAATATTCTGAAAACTATATATGCAAGAGGCAAGATCATTCTCAATGTTGTTATGTAGAGTCAGAACTCATCCATAGCTGACCCTCCATCAGGTTTGTAAAGGCAGTTAATTGCATGGGAGGAGATTGCCCATTCTTCTCCAATGCAGCAGCTGGTGAATTTGAACTATTTGCCTTTGGGATTGCAGTGCAGCTTCTTGCAACAAGGCCACCATCACTCCCTCTGTATGTTATGCTCCCATTTGCAATGTTGTTGTTGATTGCCTTTGAGTCAAGTATGACTCATAGTGACCCTATGAACTAAAGTCCTGAAGCCCCTCTACAACTGTCGACATGTCTCAAAGTTCATAGAGTATACAGAAGCATGTTGTTTAGGTAGTAGTGAGACCAAAAAGCATTTCCCTTGCAAACAGAGATCAACCTACTGATCCCTGACAGTTGGTATTTGACAACATAACAAAACTCATTAACAGGGGAAATGACTTTAACAACTATTATTAGCAAAACTGGACATCTTCCTATAGAAAGGTGAAGTAGGATCCAAAGCACATACCACACACAAAAACCAACTTAAGGTGAATCAGAAAATGGGGATTTAGAAATCCTACTCTACAGAATAAATACGCTTGCAAATATAGCTAAATAATGCACAACATAGGATAAAATAAGTGAATGAGGTCTTTTTAAAATCAAATCCCTCGGTGCATCAAACCCTTTTTCAAATAGGGTAAAAAGAAAGTCACTGACTGGGATTAAAAATTTAACAATGACATTTCAGATGAGAGTCTCATATCCGAAGTTTACAGTATATTACAGGGCCTCCACAAGAAATAAACTGATAACCCAATCACAAAATGAACAAAAGACAGGAAAAGACTCTTCACAAATTGAGGATATTTAGATGTCAAAGAAATACATGGAGAAATGTGCAAAAACACTAGCTATCAGAGTGATGCAAATTGAAAAAACACCATCTCACTCCAGCAGTAGTAGCAAAATTTAACAACACTGCGAGTAACAAATGGTGGAGAAGATTCTGAAATATATATAACTCTTATGCACACTGCTGGTGGAAATGTAAAATGGTACAGATGCTATGGAAGTCAGTTTGGCTCTTCCTCAAAAAACTGAGCATAGGGTCCCCATATAACCCAGTTATTCCATTGGTCAGCTATATCCCTATACTTCAATGAAGTCAGAATTGACAATCAAATGGAGATATATGCACACCTGTGTTCATAGCAGTGTTATTCACAATAGCAAGAAAATAGAAACAATTCAAATGGCCATCAACAAATGAATGTATTGAGAAATTGTGGAACATTGACACAATGAAGTAGTACTAAAACAAACAATTGTATAAAATACTATTGTAAAAAGAGCAAGGGTCATGTGGGGACATCCATGTCGATTTTTATCAGCTTCACAAAGGGGAACTGTCTGCTTTCACAACATCGATGAGATCAGACATGACCCCCACACACTCCCATTCCTCAGTCTACTCATCTCAACACAAATCTTACTGCTTTGGTGGGTCCAGTGTGCTACTTCACAGGCCATACAGAACCATATTGATCAAGACAAAAAGTTGTAATTCAGATTAGTAACAGAATACAGTCAAGACAGCTCCCAAAATGGACACACAGGCACCTCAGCCCCATGCCTTGTGGCTCCAAGTTACCAAGTTCACACTGCTGCCAATACTGGCTCATATCCTCCCTCATCACCCCTCCCCCCCTACACACACACACCCCCCAGGTCTCATTTTATATCAGGTCTTCATTTCGGCCACGGCTGCTCTTTTTCTGGTGGTGAGGTTTCTTCAATGGTGGTGACAAGAGATTGCTTTTCTCTTCATTGGCTGGGGAAGATCTATGTGTCTCTCACTCTAGCTTCCTTAATTCAACGGCTAGATTAGCCAGTCTCCTTGTAGAATGTTGAGACTGGCCAATCCCCTTGCAGAATGGTAGATAACCTTTCCAGTTGTGGATAGGTTACCATGCATCAATTACTTATTTCCCAATACCCACATGGTTAGGTCAAATTTGGATGGCTAGTAACACCCTTTGAAAAATGAACTGTACACTGAACCTTCTGGCTATTGTAGCTCTCACCCTGACACTTAAGAATCCAATTTCCTCTTAATTCATAATAAGAACTATATTCATGAAAGTATGTGAGCCAGCAACCTCATATTTTCATCCCTCTCCCCAATACGTTGTTGTTGTTGTTATGTGCCATCAAGTCGCCTGCAACTCATAGCGACCCTATGTACAATAGCCCTAAACTCCGCTCTGTCCTGTCCCAATCACACTGTCTCTGACACTCCCATCCCAATTATCCCAATCACTGAATCAATCCACCTCATAGAGGGCCTTCCTCTCCTGTGCTGTCCCTCCACCCTCCCAAGCATGATGTCCCTCTCCAAGGACCGGTCTCTCCTC
>NW_006399835.1:3433493-3434591 GCF_000299155.1 Elephantulus edwardii | reverse complement strand
GACATGTTGTGAGGAGAGACCGGTCCTTGGAGAGGGACATCATGCTTGGGAGGGTTGAGGGACAACACAGGAGGGGAAGACCCTCCTTGAGATGGATTGATTCGGTGACTGGGGTAATCGGGATGGGTGTGTCAGAGGTGGTGCGGTTGGCGTAGGATAGAGCAGGGTTTAGGGCTGTTGTGCATAGGATCGCTATGAGTCGGAAATTACTCGACGGCACATAACAACAACAACATAATTTTAGGAATATCAGGTATAAGAAAAAGGGGCCAAGATGAGTTATCTCTGACCACATGATTTAAAGCCTGTGAAAACCCACTGGAAGGTAATCTATGAATCCATCAGGACTCAGTGGCAATGAGCGTATGAAGAGAAAGGGAAATAAACATCAATCAGTATATGATTATAAGAGAGCCTATGTAGATGCACCTTACCATGTTAGAAATCTCCGTGAGTATTAGTAAGCCATATCAAAGCATTCATTTCGTTAGTATTTATTCTGTTAAAATCTATGATTTATTTATCACATACTTACATACATACATGCATATATAATTGGATGTGGCCACAGAAACCCCACAGACATCTGATGCTGATAAGTAAATAGTGTAATTTCTAAAGGTTCAATTTTATATTGACCCTACTTTAGCTTTCTCTTTGACCTTTCCTTCTTTTTTAATCAAGAAAAGGAGAATACAGCAAATGAGCCATAATTTTTGGCAACATATATTCAAAATAAGGTCTGCCAAGTTCAAAACTAAAAATGCGGCAGCTGTTTGTACAAAACTGGAGCCAACAAAGTCCTGCATGACTGACAATACGTTTCTCGTTCTGGCCTCTCAATCTCTGACTGAGACATTCATTTCAGTAGCTGTCAGCTAAAACTGGAAGGACACAAGGTGCTTCCCAATATTAGGGAGAGTATTCCCAAGTGAGGAAGAATTGAATCTACCCACTAAATTAGGAAATGTTTGTAAGGCTGGACTTTGCAGCTAAAATCAGGAAGATGTTTATAGGGAGTGGAAAAGTACCTATTCTCAACACGCAAGTAGTTTGGATAGCACATATTCTGAGTATTTGAAAGGCATATATATCATA
>NW_006399835.1:3432198-3433264 GCF_000299155.1 Elephantulus edwardii | reverse complement strand
ATAATATTTATATTATAATATATATATATGAAATAAGAGAGCTCCGTGAGTTTACCCAGAGTACCTAGGACTAGAAGCTACTACACAGTTAAGTAACATGGTATGTATCTACTGGCAATGGTCTCAACAGGTACCCATGTCTCAGTGTGTGATGGTGAAAGTGTCAATAGCAAACACTAAGAAACCATTTCCCACATCGGCCTGGCAGCCATGATGGGACCAGGGCCAAAAGCATTCACGGAAGAAATCCAACAGGGACAATGACTACTGTCTGGCAAAAGATAGTCAGCAGATGGAGAAACATCAAATAAGTCTTAAAACATAAAGGGATTTCACAATGATAAGAGCAGTTTAAAGCCTCAAAGAACACAGAAGTAATTTAGAAGACAAAGTCTGGAGGGAGTTATCAGGCTAATAAATGACTTCTTCTATTCTCATGCAATTTCAAAACTAACAAAGATAGACAAAGAGAGAGGAAAGCTAAGAAAGATGGAGATGAGATTATCACACTACTGATAAGGAACATGGTTCATGATCTGTGGTTAAATGGGTCTTCTGAGACTTCATCTAAAAGTAAATATTGGCAGAGCTAGGTAACAGCAAGCTTTCTCCACAAAGGCAGCCTTGGCTTTATACCCTGTAGACAAATTGGCTTTGAAAAGTGAGAAAGAGTGGAACTGAACACATTAGAAATTTAATTTACTTACTATAATCACCCAATATTTTGCCTGTGGGCAGAAATTATCATAGAAAGGATAGAGACTTCCTTATCCCACTGTTAATTTCTCTCTAGAAAAGTAAAATACTTCACTCTCCTTTATGGAAATGTGAGGAAAGACAAAATAGCAGTACATTAAAAATAATATAATTGATATTGTTAACAACTGTACAGTCCGCTCCAACTTATAGTAACTCCACCTACAACAGAACACAATGATGCCCAATCTTGTAACATCTTCAGAATTTTTGATATGAGCAAGTCTATGGTTTGGTATTTTGAGTATCTTCTAATCTAGGAGGCTCATCTTTTAGCAAATTATCAAATAGTAGTCTATGATCCATAGAG
>NW_006399835.1:3430258-3431696 GCF_000299155.1 Elephantulus edwardii | reverse complement strand
AGAGGATAAAGGAGAATTGAAGTGTTTGAGCTTTGGTGTTGGAGAAGAGTATTGAGGGTACCATGGACTGCTAAGAAAACAGATTCATCCTTGAGAGGGTTAAACCGGGCTGCTCCTTGGAGGCAAGGATTCTGATGTACTTTGGTCATGTTATAAGGAGGGACCAGTCCTTGGAGAAGGACATCATGCTTGGGAGGGTGGAGGGCAGGTGCAGGATGGGAAGGCCCTCTAGGAGGTGGATTGATTTGGTGACTAGGGTAAATGGGATAGGCATGTCGGAGGCAGTGAGAGTGGTATGGACAGATTTTAGGGCTATTGTACATAGGGTCGCTATTAGTCGCAAGTGACTTGACAGCACATAACAACAACAATACTATGAAGTATCATCAAACCTAATAATATTGCTATAGGTTGTGCAGGTGATTCAACAGCAAATAACAACAAAAATAGCAATGATAGAAAGAAAATTATAAGACATTATTGCAAGAAACAAATAGATAACTAGAGTAATAGCAGATTATACCATATTCATGGATAGGAAGACTCAATGTTATAAAAATGTCAATTTTACCAAAACCAATCTACACATTCAATGTAATTTCAATACAGATACCAATCTCATTGTCCAAAGAGATGGGGGGAAATTCAATTTTTTTTTCTGGATTAAAAGTAGATCTTAAATAAGCAAAGTACTATTGAAAAATAGAAACAAGGTGGAAGGCATCACATTTCCTGATCTCAATCCTAGTACAGTAGATCCTTGGTGTTGAAGACTGCATGGTAATTGTATAGCAACAGACACATAGATTAATAGAATAAAATCTAGAATGTAGAAATCAACTTAACTACCTACAGTCAACTGATTTTTGACATGGAGGCAAAATTAGTTAAGTGAGGAAATGATAGCCTCTTTAACAAATGGTGCTGGGAAAAAATTCTGCAGAAATTAAAGTAAGGCCTACTACTTGCACCATACTAAAATTATCAACTCAAAGTATATCAGGGACTTAGGAGTAAAACAAAAAATTATAAAATCCGTCAGAGAAAAACTAAGAACAAATCTAGTAGCTCTAATCTACAGCATGAACAGACTTCCAAACATAATGAAAAACCTTTAATGATGATAAAATAGATAAACAAGACATTCTAGTTATCAAAGACCTATGCATGTTCAAAATTGGGAAGGGCGTACGCCAGGGATGCATCCTATCTCCATACCTTTACAACCTGTATGCAGAACAGATTATCCAGCAGGTTGGGCTCTATGAGGAGAAATGTGAGGTAAAGATTGGTGGACGATATATCAACAATCTGCATTATGCAGATGACACAATCTGGCTGGCTGAAACTGAGGAGTACCTGAAGCACCTGCTGCAGAGGGTCAAGGACTGCAGCCTCCAATATGGATTGAGGCTCAATGTCAAGAAGACAAAGATTC
>NW_006399835.1:3428334-3429476 GCF_000299155.1 Elephantulus edwardii | reverse complement strand
GTCAGGGTCAAAAGGAAAACGATAGACTGGGGGAAAATTTGTCAAAGGTATCTAGTAAAGGACTCATCCTTAAACTATCTAGCATCTCCTCAAGAAAAAGCCAAACACACAATGAGTGTAAGATATGAATAGACACTTTGCCAAAGAAGAAATTCAGAGGACCAATAAACACATGAAGGAATGTTCTAATTATCTTATTTGGTGCTATTCTTATCACCTCTGAGTTGCTAGAATCTATTGCTGAAGTCACAGTGCCAAATCATCTCATTGGGATTCTTCACATCCTTTGTTGACCTTTTATCTTTTCAGGCATGATGTACCTTTCCAAGGAATAGCCTCACCTAGCTACATGTCCAAAGAATGAAAGACTTATCTTCATTATCCTTGCCTCCAAGGAGCACTCTGGCTGTGCTCTTTCCAGTATGTATCTGTTCTTTTGGTAGTTCACAGGATAGTGAGTATTTTCCAACACACAACTCAACAAAATAGCAACAACAAATGCTGGCAAGAAAGTAGAGAGATTGGAACTCTCTTTTACTGTTGGTGATTAAACCACTATGGAAGGCAGTGTGGTGCTTTCTCAAAATACTGGAAATATAAGTACCATTTGACCCACCTATTCTACTAGTGACAGATGCACTGGACATTCTTATCAGTCTATGTAAAATATTTTGGAGGCCAACTGACAGGAAAAGAATCATATTTGTTCCCATTCCGAAGATGGGAGATTTAACAGAATGTAAAAATTATAGAATAATATCATATGCAAGCAAAATACTGCTGAAGATAATGAAAAAATTTCTAGAACAGTATTTAGACAGAAAATTGGCAGACACTTAAGTGGAATTTAGAAGAGGTTGTAGCTCTAAGAATATCATTACTGATGTCAGATGGATCCTGACTGAAAGTAAAGAATACTAGAAGAATGTCTATTTGTGCTATATGAACCATCTACAAGCATTTGACTGTGTGTATCATAAAAAAATATGGCTAACACTGAGAATAATGGGAGTCCCAGACCACTTAAATGTGCTCATGTGAGACCTATAACTAAACAGGTGGATTAACATAGTGACTACAGAAATGGACTTGACTATGTCAGAGTTTGTGAGGCTGGCTCAGGATAGCATTCTCACTGTGAG
>NW_006399835.1:3413972-3427879 GCF_000299155.1 Elephantulus edwardii | reverse complement strand
AAGGACTATCTGAAAAGGAATGTTTCCTTAGGCATTGTATATATGACAATTGACAGTCTGGAACAAGAGCTGTATTACAAAGTAGATTGGGAGAAGAAGAATGGGTAGGAGGAAGAAAAAAGTGTACTGATGAATGAAGGAAAACCCAACCTTTCTGTAAACTTTCATTAAAACCACAATTTGAAAAGTAAAAGGATATAAATAGAAAAATAAGGTTCAGTGGCTTTGGAAATGTTTCTCTTTTCCTAAGTATCTGGCATACTTAGCTTAAAGATGATTAAAACTTTGTGGTGCTTTGTTTTTTAAGAGCACATAATTCTGTGAGATATAGTCTTCTAAAGTGTATAAAACATCCAACCAATATTATTTTCTAAGAATATGTGTATGCCTGGTCATGTGCTGGTATCAGAGGTTGTATTATATAATATAAATATAAACCAAACATATATACATACATTCATACATACATATGTGTGTGTGTGTGTGTGTGTGTGTGTGTGTGTATCAGAACTAGATAGAAATTCATGTATAGAAACAAAAATCTACAATACATGAAAAGAAGTGCTGTAACAAGAACAAGCACATAGTTTTGGGACTATAATGTTTAGAAGATGAGAATAATTAAGCTACTTGGAAAAGTCTCAAAACACTCCCTATTAAAATTTAATTTTTACCTGGATTAAAAAATTAATAATGGATACAAAATTAATGTTCTTTTCTTGTTCTTTTCTGGAAGTAACTTGGGATCCAAAGAAAGAAGGCAGCAAACATTAAGCTCTTGTGAACTATATATAGAGGGGAAGAACCAGGATTAATGCACAAAATAATGTTTATCTACACCATTTGATGTCCTAAAAGAGAAAAATAAGTCAAGTTTTCTAAAATTTGAATTTCAGAAGTCAGTCATAACAAAAATAGAGGAGACATTTGTTTTAAGTACTTCTTTCAAAACCAATACTAAATACGTAATAGACACTATTTTAAAATTCACACAACATTCATGTGTTTTCTTTCAGTTAGTTCAAAATATGTATATGCATTGATAAAACCATGTGATAAAAGAAAACTCTTTTCTCCTGATAAAATATACACAAAGAGAAAAGGAGGAAACCGCTATATGTAAATAGAAGGCATTCAAACAGAAAACAAAGTTTTACAATTCACTTATTTTTACCTGTCTGAATTCCATTATATATTTAAATATTACTAAATGCCTACCAGATGTTACTAGCAATTTGAGGTATTGAGTATTCAATGGAGAATAAGTTAAAGTAACCTAATTTCACAGTTTAAATTATTATTTTTTAAGGGTAGATAGATTTTACTTACTTTCATTTTATACTAGTTTACTTATAAAACTTGTATATACTGTTTTTCACACCAGATCTTTCCCCTATCCTTTACCCACCCCTCCATCCAAGCAGCAAAATGTGTGACCCTATGATTAAGTGCTGCCCCTACTCCCTTGCTAGTATCTTCATGCTTATTCTAAAATAATGTCTTACACAGCATTTGTCTTTATGAGATAGAGTTAATTCACTTAGCATAAAGCTTCCCAACCCCTCTCAAGTTAGGTAGTAATTTATAAAATCATTACTTTTGTGTGCTGCATAGTATTACATTTTGTGAGCGTACCATAACTTTTCAATCCATTCCACTGTGGTTGGGCATTTGGGCTGTTTCCATGTTCTTGTGATGGTGAATAACACTGTTATGAGCATTGATGCACAAGATTTTGTTTGAGCCTCAGTTCTCATTTTCTCAGGGTATATAACAAGCAGTGAAATAGCTGAGTCATATGGAATTTCTATGATAAGCTTTTTGAGGAACCGCCAAACTAGAGTATCATTTTACAATCCCACCAACAATGTACAAGAATTCCTATCTTGCCATGTTCTCTCCAACATTTATTACTTGCTGCCCTGCTGAACTTTGCCACTGCTATTGGAGTAAGAGCTAGTGGATAGAAAGTGATGCTACCAAGCTAAAGATGGGTGATTTTAATCTGCAGCCCTCAGGCCTGGTTTTAATTGTTTTTGGTCAAATATTCTTCTAAGTGGTATAGCACTAGTCTGTCCATTTTCTGTACAGAGGTAACTCATGGTTGCTGTTATGTTAAACACTGTGACACTGATGTGTCAAATGCAATAATGGTTACCCTGATGGACAGTGTTTGGTGGAGCTCCCCAATTAAAACAAGCTTGGAACCAGGAGTGGCATCCACTTCCGAAATAGCTTGCCTCTGGAAACTCTATGAACTTGGACAAATGATGAAAGTTATACAATTGTCCAAGTCTTTCATTCATAGGATCACTATGAGTCATCTACGACTCAACGGCACTTAACAACAACAACAACAATAATTGGAATAAGATGGTATCTCATTGTGGTTTTGATTTGCATCTCTCCTAATGCCTATGATTCTGATCATTTCCTTATATGTCTGTTGGCCATCCAAATGTCTTCTGTGAAAAGTCTTTCCATGTCTCTTACCCATTTCGCAATTGTGTGGTCAGTCTTTTTCTTCTGGAGGCTCAGAAGTATTCTGTAAACCTTTGTTATGAGATCCTTCTCTAAGATGGCATTGTCGAATGTTTGATTCCAATCAGTAGGTTTTTTCACCCTGTTGGAAAAAGTTTTGTTTTGGTTTTTTTTTTTGTTTTTGTTTTTAAAAGTTTTTTATGAGCACAGAGATTTAATTTTTAGAAGGTCCCATTCATCAATGTTATCCTCTTCAGACTGCATTTCTGGCTGTATATGGCAGTGTCTATATACTGTATACTAGGGATTCTAAGTTTGTTCCTAATTTGTCTCTTATGAACTTTATGGTTTGGAACTTTACTCCTAGGTCTCTGATCTACCTTGAGGTGATATTTGTATATGGGGTGAGATGTGTATCCTGTTTAAGCTTTCTACAGATAGCAGTCCAGTTTTACAATTTGTTTAAAAGGTTTTCATTTTCCCATTTGATAGGTTTTATTTCTTTGTCAAATATCAATTGACTGTAGATATATGAGTCCATTTCTGGATTCTCAATTCTGTTCCATTGGTCTATGTGTCTGTCATTGTACCAGTACCATGCTGTTTTGGTTACTACTGCTTCATAGTAGGTTTTGAGGTCAAGTAGTGCAATACCTTGCACTTCATCTTTATCTTTCAGAAGTGCTTTGCTTATTCAGAGTCTCTTTCCTCTCTAAATTAAATTGGTGATTTCTCTTTTGATATCCTTGGAAAAGAAATTTAGTATCTGTATTGGGACTGCATTGAACATGTTGATTGTTTTTGGTAGGATTGTCATATTCACAATATTGAGTCTTCCTATCCACAAACAAGGAACATTCTCCCATTTCTCTGCTTCTTTTATTGTGTTTTACAAAAATGTTGTATAGATTTATTTGTACAGGTCTTTTTTGTCTCTAGTTAGATTCACTCCCAAGTATCTCAATATGTGGTTGGCTATCGTAAAAGGTATTACTTTCTTGGTTTCCTTCTTTGAATTCTCTTTGTTACTGTAGAAAATCCCACTCATTTTTTAATATTGATCTTATATTCTGCCACTCTACTAATGGGTCTAGTAGCTCTTACAGGTTTTTGTTTTTTGTTGTTGGTTGTTGGGGTGTTTTTGTTTATTTGTTTGTTGTTGGTTTTTGTTGTTGTTGTTGTTGTAATTGAGTCCCTGGGGTTTTCTGTGTACAATATCAAATCATCTGTGTACAGTAACAGTTTAACCATATCTTTGCTGCTTAGGATGCCTTTTATTTCCTTCTATTGTCATATTGCCCTAGCAAGTACTCCCAATACAAGATTGAATAGAAATGGTGACAGTGGGAATCCTTGTCTGGTCCCTGTTTGCAAATAAAAAGTTTTTAGTCTTTTAGTCTTTCTCTATTGAGAATGATATTGGCTTTTGGTTTTGCATATATAGTTTTCACTCTGTTGAGGAAACTACCTTCTATTCCAATTTTGCGGAGTGTCTTTATCAGAAACAGGTGTTGGATTTTTTCAACTGTCTTTTCTGAGTCAGTTCCTAGGATCATATAGTTCTTGTTATGTGCTTTGTTAATGTGTTGCATAATGTGTTACTTTGTTACATTGATTGGCCTTTGATTTTGAGTCTAATTTTTTTCTTTGTTTATTAAATGTGTCTCTTGTAGACAACATATTTATGGAGTTTGGGGGTTTGTTTGTTTTTTTATACATTCTGCTACTCTTTTTCTCTTAATTGGTGCATTTAGTTCATTCACATTAAGTGTGATTATTGACAGCCCAGGTTTTACCATTGCTATTATGCTGTTTCTTTTTTGTTGTTGTTTCTTGTTACTATGGTCCATCTACTTTCCTTTGGTGCCTGTGTGATGGACATTCCTTAAAAGTTCTTGTAGATTTTGTCTTGTTTCCTCAAATTCTTTATTTTTTTTTCTACAAAGGATATTATTTCTCCTTCATATTTGATGGAGACCTTTGTTGGGTACAGGATCCTAAATTGGCAATTGTTTTCTTTCAAATTTCTGTATATGCCATCCCATTGTCTTCTTGCTCGCATGGTTTTTGCTAAAAAATCAGAACTTTTCAGAGGTTATGTTATTATCATCACTACTGTTGGCATAGCACTTAATTATTAGGATGACAGATGAGAGGTCAGTGTCTTGAATCAACAACAATTCTGAGGACAAAAGAGTGGAAATCTTGCCCCATAAAGATTTATAGCCTTAGAAACCCGAGGGTCACTATAAGTAGAGACTGACTCAGTGGCAGAGGCATATATTCTTTCTTTAAATAAAAAAAATATTTAGACCTTTATTCCAAACAAATTAAAAATAATCTTCACTGACTTATTACTCTTCACATATTCATAAACAAGTGTGCATCAGTAATACATCTTATTTCCATACCTTTTCAATCTGTATGCAGAACAGATAATTCAGGAGGCTGGACTTTATGAGGAGGAATGTGACATTAGAATTGGAGGGAGATTCATCAACAACTTTCATTACACAGATGACACAACTTAGTTTGCAAAAACTGAAGAAACATGAGGCATTTACTGCAGAAGGTCAAGGAGGATAGTCTTCAATATGGATTGAATCAAGAAAACAATGATTCTCACCACTGGGCTAATTAGCAGCTTCATTATGAACAAAGAAGAGGTTGTATTTGTTGATACCTTCAGCTTGTTTGGTTCCACAGTTAACACTTTTGGCACCAGCAGTCTGGAAACCAAAAGAAGAATTACATTGGCAAAGACTGCTGTCAGGGATCTCTCTAGAGTAATGAAGAAAAAAATATCAGTTTGCAGATTAAGGTGTTCCTGATATAAGTCATGGTCTTCCCAGTACTTGCTTTTCTTCTAAGAGCTGGACAAAACTATGGATGATAGAAGAAGGATTGATGCTCTTGAGTTGTGGTTTTGGAGAAGAGTGTTGAACATACTGTGAACTTCCAGGAGAACAGTATCTATAGTTCTGTCCTGGAGAGGATGAAACCAGACACCTCCTTGGAGGTAAGGATTTTGAGGGTCCTTCTCACATTCTTTAGGCACGTGGTCAGGAGGGATCAGTCCTTGGAGAGGGACCACCATGCTTGGAAGGGTGAAGGGACAGTGCAGGAGAGGAAGACCCCAGATGAGATAGATTGAGTTTGTGACTGAAGAAATGAGATTAGACCTGTTGGAATGATGAGATTGACTCAGGATAGGGTATGTTTCAAAGCTAATGTACATATGGTCACTATGAGTCATAGGCAACTCAATAACAACAATAATTATAATTATTAAACCATAAAATTAATTTTCACATGTATACAATTCAGGAGATTGAGATTGTTAACAACTTTAGTCGGCTTGGCTCCATGGTCAACACTCAGGGCACCAGTAACCAGGAAAAAAATGTATTGCAATGGGAAAGTCTGCTGTTAGGGACCTCTCTAAAGTACTGAAGAGTAATGGTGTCTCTCTGGAGACTAAGGTGCATCTGATACAGGCTATGGTCTTTGCAATCACTTGTTATGCATCAGAGAGTTGGACAATGACTACGAAGGATAGAAGGAGAATTGATGACTTTGAGCTTTGGTGTTGGAGAAGAGTACCGATTGTACCAAACAAGGTAAAGAAAACAAACAGATTCATCCTTGAGAGGATTAAACCAGACTGCACCTTGGAGGCAAGGATTCTGAGGCTTCATCTGCCATACATTGGACATGTTGTAAGGAGGGACAGGTCCTTGGAGAGGGACATCATGCTTGGTAGGGTAGAGGGACGGCGCAAGAAGGGAAGACCCTCTATGAGATGGATTGATTCAGTGACTGGGGTAATCGGGATGGGCGTGCCAGAGGCAGTGCGATTGGCACGGGACAGAGCAGAGTTTAGGGCTGTTGTACAGAGGGTCACTGTGAGTCACAAGTGACTCGACAGCACATAACAACAACAACAACAAACAATTCAGGTTAACATAACAACCTTTAGAAGAACATACAGGAAGTAAAACTATAAATCTATATATTAAATTTCTACTTTAAATTGTTAGCTGCCCAGCGTGGGCTTATTTTCTTTTTTAGGGGGAGGGGCATGTTTTCTTAAAGGAGATGGAAAATAAACAGAAGACAAACTTGTTATTCCATTGTGGCTAGGTGGAATCATCTTAGCAGGAGATAAAATGTGGTAATTTGCAACAAACTATACTTCTTCCAAGAACAATTAGAAAACTAGATCAAAGACAAGTAAAATTTAAAAAGAACTATTTAAGACATTAAAGGCTGACATAAACAGCTAGAACTTAACTGATCAAAGAGACTCTAGGATCACAGAGAGCTGAATAAACATAGCCTTGAGCACTTACTCATCTAAAGGGAATGTTTGCAGTGAAGTTAAATCCTATAGATCCACTGACTATCACACATCCTCACTTCTATGAGAGTATCATATGACTCTATGTGGAGCTGCTGCAATCTTGAAGGCATGCAGTTTGAGGTCACCAGTTGCTCCATGAGAAAAGATCAGATCAGTAATTTCCTCTCATGCAATTAGCTACCTCTGAAAATTCACTAGAGTATCAGCTGTGGGTTGGTCCTGACTCTACAGTACACAACTACAACAACAAAAACATAGATAAGAAGGCATGAAGAGCTAGCACTAGAATATACTACTATAGTAGGTGTTCTGTTATCAGTCACAAAGGGACATATACATAATATCACTATTGTGAAAATAGGAGGAACTGAGGAAGAGATGTACAAATATTAAAAGCAAAAGAGGGGAAGGAGAAATCGGGACAGAAAAAGAGGAAAGGGGGATAGATAGCAGAGTTTAGTGGGTGGATAAGGGGGTGAAGGGATTGAAAAGATACAATGGGAACTTGAGAAGAAAAGTGATAATTGGTATGTTGTTGTGGTTGTTGTTGTTGTTGTTATGTGCCATTGAGTCACTTGGGACTCATAGCAACCCTATGTACAAAGAGCCCTAAACCCTGCTCTATCCTGCGCTAACCTCACTGTCTCTGACACACTCCCACCACCCCAATCAGAGAATTGATCCATTTCATTGAGGGTCTTCCTCTCCTGTGCTGTCCCTCCATTCTCCCAAACATGATGACCCTGTCCAAGGACAGATCCCTCCATGCAACATGTCCAAATTATGTCAGATGAAGCTTCAGAATCCTTAACTTCAAGGAGCAGCCGGCTTCACCCTCTCCAGGACAAACCTGTTCATTGTCCTAGCAGTCCATGGTATATTCAACACTCTTCTCCAGCAACACAGCTCAAAGGCATCAAAATTCTCTTTCTGTCATCCCTAGTCACTGTCCAACTCTCCGATGCATAGCACGCAATTGCAAAGGCTATGGTCTGGGTCAGGCATACCTTAGTTTCCAGCCTTACATCATTGCTCTTCAGTACTCTGTAGAGGTCCCTGACAGCTGACTTTCCCAATGCAATGTCTTTTGATTTTCTGGATGCTGGTACCAAGAATGGTGACTATGGAGCCAAGCAAACTAAAACTGTTAACTGTCTCAATCTCTTCACCATCCTTACTGATGCTACCAATTGGTGCAGTGGTGAGAATCTTTGTTTTCTTGATGTTGAGCTTCAATCTGCAGCAAGCACTTCAGGTCCTCCTCAATTTTAGCAAGCAGGGTTGTGTCATCTGCATACTGCAGATTCATCAATCTTCCACCAATCCTGATGTCACATTCCTCCTCATATAGCCCAGTGTCCCAGATGATCCGTTCTACATACAAATTGAAAAGGGATGGAGACAGAATACATCCCTGGCAGATCCTCTTCCTGATTTTGAACCATGTAGTGCCTCCTTGATCTGTTCTGATGACTGCCTCTTGGTACAAGTATAATATTCTGGGATTCCCATTCTTCAGAGTCAGCCATAGCTTAGAACAAGAATAATTATATAAAATACAATGTATATGAATTATTGTATAAAACAGAATATGCATGAATGAAGCACAATGAAAACATAAAGTAAAAAATGACTTTATGCAAACAAACAATTTAGGGGAAAAATCCCCAAAAAATCACAAACCCCAAACTATTTCCTGTCTTTCACAGTAAAGTCTCAAACTTTTGCTTAGACAGAGAAGCCAATAGAGCTTACAGAATCATATGAGAAAAGATATACAGAATGGTTGTGGTCTATGTCTCCAGAATTAAAGGATCCAAGCTTCTGAAGAGAAGAAAGACTCATGAAAGAATACTAAAAACTTTAGCCTTATATTATAACAGTTTCCTGATGTGTGTGCCTCATACAAGCCATGGACTTTTTAGATTATTTGCTATGCATCTGAACGTGGAATAATGACTAAAGATGACAGAAGAAGAATCAATGCAATTGAGTTGTGTTGTTGGAGAAGAGTTATGGCTGACTTGTTTGTTCTCATGGACAGCTAAGAGAAGAAATAAGTCAGTGGATACATGGCCAGAGTGCTCTGTGGAAGCAAGAATATAAATATTTCATTAGAACAATTAGAAACATCATGACAGATGGAGACATATTGAACTGCCAAGTCTCCTGTCAGGGACCTCTGCAAATAACGGAGGAGCAATGACTTCAGTCTGAAGACCAAGGGACATCTAATTCAGGTCATGGTCTTTTCAATCACTTGTTATGTATCTGAGAGCCAGACTGAATAAGAATGACAAAAGAATTGCTACCTTTGAGTTATGGTGTTTAAGAGGTGCACTGAATATCCCATGGACTGTCAAAAGAACAAATAGATATGTCTTAGACACAGTATAGCCGGATTATTCCTTGGAGGCAAAGATGGTAAAGCCTCATATCTCATGTTTTGGGCATGTTGCTAGGAACTCCTTTTCCTTGGAAAGGAACATTATGTTCTAAAAGGTAGAGGGGCAGCAAAAGAGAGGAAGACCTCAAGGAGATGGATTGACATAGTGACTTCAGCAATGGACTCAAGTGTTTCAGAGATGATAATGATGATATAGAATAGGACAGGGTTCAGATCTCTCATTCATAGGGTCACTATGAGTCAATGGCACTTGGCGCAATGGCACTTAAAAACAACAATATAAATATTTACATTGGTAATATACATTTTGTTTACCAGAGAGTTGGAAGTTACCCATAGGTGACCCTCCAGCAGGTTTTCAGAAGCAGTTTATCACATGAGAGCGGACTGTCCGTCCCATAGAGTGGCTGATGGCTTTAAACCACGTGCCTTTGGGACTATAGCAGTTTCTTGCCGTGAGGCCACCAGAGATTCCCAATTCTATTTCCCCTGATTCTACAATGTCTATGTTAGTATTTTGATTACTATTTGCTTGCAATGTTGTTATAATATGCCATCGACCGCCTGTGACTCTTATAACCCTATCTACAACAACCCCATTTCAACAACCCATTCAACCCTATTGAATGACCCAGAAAGCTTCAAATGAAGATGGAGGAATACACAGAATCACTGTACCAAAAAGAACTGACTAACACTGAAAAATTTCAGGTAGTTCCATATGAGCCAGGAGCCAATGGTTATAAAGGAGGAAGCAGAAACTATATTGAAAGCATTGGTAATAAAAAAACAAAAACAAAAAACAAGGCCCCAGGAATTGATGGGATCCCAATTTACTTGTTTCAATTAACAGACGAAGCTCTGGATGCACTCACCAGTCTATGCCAGAAAAATTAGAGGAAAGCTATCTGGACAATGGATTAAAAGGGTCCATAATTGTTCCCATCCTCAAGAAAGGCGACCCAACAGAATGTGGAAACTATCACACAATATCATCAATATCACATGCAAGCAAAATACTGTTGAGAATCATTAAACAATATCTAAAATAGTACATAAATGGGGAATTGCCAAGAGTCCAAGCAGGATTTAGAAGAGGTCATGGCATCAGGGATATCATTGTTGATATCAGATGGATCTTGGATAAAAGTAAAGAATATCAGAAGAATGACTATTTATGTTTTATTGACTATGCAAAGGCATTTGACTATGTAGATCACAAGTTGTGGCTGACATCAAGAAAATGGGAATCTCTGGTCACTTAATTGTGCTTTTGTGAAACCTAACTAGACCAGCTGACTTTTGTGCAAATAGAAGAAGGGAATATTACATGTTTTAAAATTAAGAAGGATATGTGTCAGGTTGTATTGCCTCTCCATACTATTCAATCTGTATGCTGAGCAAATTTTCTGAGGAGTTTGTCTCTATGAAGAGGAGTGTTGCATCAGGATTGGATAAGAATCATCAATAACCTGTGTTAAGCCGATGATACAACCTTGCACATTGAATGTGAGGAGGTCTTGAAGAGCTTGTTGCAGAATATCAGGGAATGCAGCCTTCAATATGGATTGCATCTCAATGTCAAGAAAACAAAAATTTTTATCACTGGACCAATAGGCAGCAGTATGATGGATGGAGAAGAGATTCAAACTATCAACAACTTCACCTTACTTGGATCCACAGTTAACACCCTTGGTATCAGCAGTCAAGAAATCAGAAGATGTATTAAATGGGGAAAGTCCGTAATAAGAGAGCTCTTCAAATTATTAAAGACTAATGACATCAGTTTGAAGACCAAGGTGCATCTAATTCAGGCTGGGGTCTTTCCAATCACTTACTACACATTTGAAAGCTGGACTGTGAGTAAGGAAGACATAAGGAGAATTGATGCTTTGAGCTGTATCTTGGAGAAGAGCGATGGACATTGCACAGATGGCCAAAGGAACAAAGAGATATCTTGGAGAGGATGCAGCCAGATTTCTCTTTTACAGCAAGGATGATGAGGCTTCACTTCACATACTTCAGGCATGTTGCTAGGAGGACTTATTCCTTGTAGAGAGACTTGAAGCTTGGAAAAGTAGAGGGTCTGCAAAGGAAAGGAAGACCTTTAACCAGATAGATTGATATAGTGACTGCCAAAATTAGCTCTAATGCATCAGGAAGTGTAAGGATGGCATAAGATAGAACAGGGTTCATGTCTGTTCATAGAGTCACTATGGTTCATATGTGACTAGATGGCACTTAACAACAACAAATTGATTTATATGTAACTCGATGCCACATAACAATAAAAACAACATATGTGTATATAATTTACACTTAGTATGAGTGTTGTTTCTCTTTTCACAGCAGCTCAAGTCCTTTTTCTCCATAGGAAATGTAGGGTGTAATGGTCTGTGTAGGGCTTTATGTCTTTTCCTAAGATTTGTTCTTCTCTTTTTCTGTGTCAATAAAGAGATGGAGTTTTCCCTGCTATCTCACACTGCTCCTAATCTTTCTTGTAAATCCACAGTGTCGTTTCTGGAGATGAACATATATTCGTGTATATCTGTTCTTCCAAGTATAGCAATCTATGCTCTAATTTTAGCCCCAAGTCAGCCTATAACAATTTAAAAATAAAATAGAAAATCACTGAATTTTTTTAAACTGCTTGTATGACATCCTGCATCTAGACAAGAAAAAGCACAGCTTACATTATGTTTTCCTTTTTCAATCAGACATACTTAATTTTTTTTTTTTGCAAAATTGGTTGCTCCACAACTTCAGCTTTCTGATGAATTCAAGAAAAATCGTTACTTCCCAGATTATCTTTTTACAGATTTTTGTTGTTATTGTAATAGTATTGTAAAGTGATGCCTTTTAGCAGTGTCCTATATCCAAGCAGTAGCTGAAAGAGCCCACTCTTCTTGTATAATCATTCGAACATACATCTGCTTTGGGTATTGGAAAATAACTAGTCACTTATATTGAACTCCTTTTATATAACATTTACTTAACTGAATTTTATATTTTACAAGAAAAAATCAATCTAACAATAAAATATTAATATGGGAAATGACATAAAAACAAGGCGTCCCAAACTGTGAATTTGTTTTGTCATAATGCTTCAGTCCACTGGTATGTATGGCTTCCATATGTCACATGCAAATAGTGCAGAAATACCCTGTCATGATAGCCTAGTGGAATTACAGACAAGATAATGGAATTGTATTATTTTTTTATGTGAATTGTACCAGTGTAAGACAGAAATATTCAAAAGTAGGCTTTATAAAATCCTATTTGAACTGTATTTAGTTGGAAAAAAGTTGTCTTTCAATGTATTTGATCAAATTAAATGTATTAACAAGTGTGTTTAAATTCAGTTAAAAGCAACTTATGTCATAAGTCTTGAATAACTGACTTATAATATCCTAAGTAATTACGGGGTTTTTTTCCCTAATTAATGTTATTATTTTTGCAAAATCCTAGTACAAGATTTTGCACATAATTTCTATCACCTAGGCTATATTTTAAACATTGTCTTTGTTTCAATTTCTGCAGTTCAGTCATGGGTAATTATCAATAACTTTTTATTGTATATTTGATCAAGTTCAAAATGGAGAAGTTGGAAAAAATCTTTAATTACTGGCAATGGTATTAGAAGTTAGTGTGCAAATTGGAATGATAGTTCTATTAACTGGTCTTTACATTTGGGTATTGGAAAATAATTAGTCACTTATATTCAACCCCTTTTATATAACATTTACTTAACTGAATTTTGTATTTTACAAGAAAAAACGATCTAACAATAAAAGATTATTTATGGGGGAAAGACATAAAAATGAGAAGCCCCAAACTGTGGATTTTTAAAACTTTTTTTTATTTTTCGTATGACCAACAATGTTGTACTTCAAGATAAATCTTGAAATGTTCTTTTTAGCAATGAATGTGATGACGATCCCCTTCAATTTAACATTCAGGCATAGTATACCATATTGTTGTCCAATTTAAAATGAACATTACGAGTCTGTTTGAGCTCACTAGTGACTAAATTATCTCTCTTTATGTGTTCTATTTTATTTTGACAACTTCTAATTCTTCAAAATTTATTCTTAGGACAATCTAAGTTCTGATTATTAATTGATGTTTCCACCATTTTCTTTGTATTTTGAGTCATGGTACATCAACAAATGAAAGTCCCAAAGCTTTACTACATTTATGTAATTAAAGCAAGGTCTGTTTTGAAGGGGCAAAACTTACCCAGAAATATGTGAGATGAAGTTTCACTGTCTTTGCATCTGAGAAGCATCCTCATTTCACTTCTTCCAAGACAGACTTGTTTGTTTCTTTCTACAATCCTGAATGGCTCAGTTTCTAGATAATATTAGACAATGTTCTGATATTAGTCAAAAGGTTTTAATTGGCCAGTCCTTTTAGCAATAGATTGTTATGCCCTTTTTTTTTGTCTGTTTTAATATTGAACATAAAGAAAGCAATCGTTATAGCTAGACCAATAACCAACATCATAATAAGTGGATAAATGTTAAAGTTTTTGATGATATTCTTTTACTATTCACAAATAATTTCTATGAAAGCAGCAGTCAAATAAATAAAATACATACTACTTATGTAAGTTGTCTACAAAAAAAAAAACCTTTTTAAAACTTTGTTGTTGTT
>NW_006399835.1:3406585-3413481 GCF_000299155.1 Elephantulus edwardii | reverse complement strand
TTTTTTTATTTCCTGGCTGCTGGTGTCAAGAGTGTTGACTGTGCTTTAAGAAATAAAAATGTCACTTTGATAGAAAAGGTACAACTGACTCAAAACATGTTATTTTCAATCACCTCATGTGTATGTAAAAGATGAGCAATGGATAAAAAAGACTGGAAAAGAATTCATGTTGTTGAATTATAGGGTTGGTGAAGAACATTGAATACAGTAAGAACTGCTTAAGGAGTGACCAAATCTGTTTTGTGAATGGTAAAGTCAAATTCTTCATAAAAGGGAGACTAGTAAAACTTTATTTTACATACTTGAGACATGGTATGAAGAGGATCCTTTCTTAAAAAAGATACCATGCTTGTAAGGAGTCAGTGATAAAGAAGATCCTGAAAAAGATAGATTGACATAGTGACCACAACAATGGGCTCAAACAGCAACAATCTGATGAAGCTACAGGACCAGGCAGTGTATCATTCTGTTCCATACTGAGTTACTTTGAGTAGAGTTAACAGCACAGCACCTAATATCTAATAACTCATGAAGTTTAAAATATAAACATCAGATATATCTAATTTGTGTTCTTAAGTTTGGTTAAAAAAATCCACTTCTTGAAAATCTTGGAAAACAGAGGGTTTGGGGAGGAAGTGGTTAAACACAGGTCAGTTTCCTAATAGATAAAAGGTCTGTGTATAATTAATCTGATGGTGATAAAAAGGTCTTTAATTAGATTTCCAACACAAAATGGGAAAGTAGAGGTTTGAGGTCTGAAGCACAACAGTCCAGCCATCTGCTGTGAACTAGTTCTTGCCAACATGTGATTTGCAAGTTAAATTATGCCAGCTGATGACATATGGCACTTCTTTTTTCTTTAAATATCTTCCTCCAAATGAGTTTGTTGCTCTGCCACTTGTTTAAATACTAAATACTCTCAAATGCTGAGTCTGGACTTTCAGAAGTCACAGTAGTTACATAATTTTCCTGAGTAAACAAATCTAAGTAAAGGGACATTGATTGAAGTTGCTGGGTAAGGCATTATTGCCTTGTCTTGTGCTTATAAGCTGGGAAGTTTATACTCTTTAAGATTTTATTTCATTTGAAATTTAGAAACTTAAATTTTTCTTGACCATTCTAGAGCAAGGGTGTAAAAATTCAAGAAGCATCTCCCTAATTTTGACCTATATTGAAAAAAGAGAAAAAATGATCTAGAGAAACAAACATAAAAGATTACTGAACTTATTGCTCTATCGCTAGTATATAATGAGAGTGTGATTGTTAAATTGATGCAGAATTGATGCATTATTTGGATGAAGATGCAATAGTCATTCCAAAATTAATAATTTAATAATGAATATAACTGTATTGCTGTGGTTTGGGTTTTTGTTGTAGGATTGGGTTTTTTTGGTGTTTTGTTTTTTGTTTTGTTTTTGCTATTAGTCCATCATCCTTAGATTTGCTTCTCACCTTCTCAATAATAAAATTAACACTCAGATTATAGAAAATTGACCCTTATGTTTCAAAATTATATACCAAAATGGGAAGTTAACTTGAATACCCTCAATATAAAGCATAGGGGGGGAAATAATGTACTTGGTCTAGAAAGAGTGACTGAGATATTGAAAGGTAGAGAAGACAGAGAGTTGCAAGTAAAATCTGAGCACCCAACGATTTTAAGTGAGCAAAAGTGCAAGCCCCAAATGTCCCCAGAATAAACCTACCTTTGGAGACAGATTCTGTGACATAAGTAAGAAAAGGCATGTTTTTCTACATTTAGGATCTTTCCGGATTTCTACAAAATCCTCTCTAGCATTTCTGGAAGTTCTTGGAGAACATCTGGCTTTTGTTCATGAATTCATTTCTCAGTGACAGGATCCAAGTGACTTTCATTATATTCTTACCACAATGATGCCTAAAATGTCTTCACCTTACACTCTCACTCAGACAGCACACACACAAACCCACACACTCCAAGGAGGGAGAGAGACCTAGGTGAACAAGTTTGGAGATGTTCCACAAAGACTCTCACCATCTGGATTCCCCCCCCGCCCCCAAGACTTGCAAGCAACTCTTTTATACAGATGTTATTATATTAACTTTATAGGTGTATATATTATTAATATTCTTATTTAGATATTACTATTCCCATTTTACTTTGACAAAGCCAAAGTTCAGAGGACTTAAGTACTGATCACACAATAATAAATTCGACTTGATAGACTAGATTTCTCTGATAATTTTCCCCTACACATTACCTCCCCTCAAAGCTCTGTAATTCCATGCTAATTTCTGTAACTAGCTTTCACATCAATAACTTTGCCTTTAAATGACAAAGCTCAACTAGAAATATAAAATAAGACTCACAAAATGTCAGAAACTTGTGATTAACAGGCAGCAAGTGTACAAACTAACTTTCAGTGTATGACTCGCATCCATTTTCTTCTCAGCAAATGGCTTAGTCACAAAGTTGTTGGAGGGGGTATCTGATTATCTTTGCCGCCCCAAAAGACTGATAATTCGAGTACCAAATGCTATCGTTCCAGAGATAGCCTGTATCTTCCATAGGATTTTTTAATCAGTGGCAGTATTATGTAGCATATGGGAGTTATCTGGCTGAAAGGGAACTCCAACTGTCACTGGTATATCTGCCCAATGTGAAAGAAAAAGAATAATAATAATCATAATACAGAATAATGGTTTGTATTTTTTATCTGTAGAGCAAGTTCCTTCTTAGAAATTCTGTGTATTACTGTCCTGCATCTTTACAACATCCTGACTTGACTTTATCCCGATTGCATATGGAGTTCACTAACATTTTAATCTCTTTTATAGACCTTTCTTTGCCCCACCTATAAAGTCTGTATCCTTTCACTTTTCAATCTTGCTGTCCTTCACAGTTTAAAGGTTAATTTTCACTTACTCTCACTATTTGCACTGTTTATCCTTCAATCCTCTTTCCTATCACTGATCGTTTTCCTTTCCTACCATCATTTGTCACAGCCTCAGTCCACCTTGTTGATGGTTTCACTTCACTGATTGAGGCTGCAGTCCTGAGTTTAAACGGGGCAGAAAACATGAGGATGACACAGAATAGGTAAGATTTCAATTTGTTGCTCACAAGGTGTCTATGAGTCGTAATTGACTCAAAGGAATTTAACAACAAAAACAGCCATTATTTGTAGAAGCCTAAATACAAAACAAGCATTTGTATGAGGATCAAATCCACTGTTCAATTTATAATACTATTCACAATTTTTTTTGTCTGATATACTTTGGATATGATTTTGGAAAGGTCAGTCCTTGGAAAAAGACATTATGTTTGGTAAAGAAGAAAAGGAAAACTCTCTTTGAGATGGATTGATACAGTCAGTGACTGTAACAAAAGACTAAAGTATACCAGAGCAGATTAGGATGGTAGAGGATGGCACTAGATTTGACTTTGTTATAGTTGACTCAATGGCATCTACAACAACGTAAACCACCCACCTGTGAATTTCTTATGCTATAGTGCATTATATGTTGCTTTGATGCTAAAAGATATTCCATCATCATTTCAAACATCAGCAAGGCAATAAATGTTATATGAGACTCTGAAAATTACACTAGAGTATCAAAAGCTAAAACAAAAGAAATGCTTAAGTAAAAAATTTGAATGGAAAATTTCATAGGTCAGCTAGAGAAAACAAAGTTTTATAATAAAATGTGCAAAAAGCTGGAGTTGGATGAAGAAAAAGGAAAAAAAAACCTCATTCAGCATTTTTCAAGTTGAAAGAACTGAAAAACAAGTGCAAGCCTCAAGTTTCAATACTGAGAGATGTTCTGGACAAAATCTTGTAAGTCCAGGAAGCATCAAAAAAAGATGGAGAGAACATACAGCATCACTGTACAAAAAAGAAATGGTCAACTCTGGGATATTTTAGGATGTAGCATATAACTAAAAGCTAAAGGTAATGATGGAAAATGTTCAAGCTGCATTTATAGTACTGGCAAAAAAATAAGGCCCCAGGTATTGATGTGATACCAGTTGATCTGTTGTAACTAAATGCATCCCTGGACATGTCAATCAGTCTATGCCAGGAGATTTGGAATGCAACTACCTAGCCAAATGACTGAAAGAGATCCATATTTGTTACCAATCTTAAGGAAGATGGCCCACTAGGATGTGGACATTATTGAACAACATCATATATCACATGCAAGCAAAATATTGCTGAAGATCATCCAAAATTGGCTAGAATGGTACACAGAGAAATGTCAGAGTTCAGACTGGATTTGACACTGCCGTGACACCACTGAGTCGATTGTGATATACAGCAACCCTATGTACAGCAGCTGAACCCTTCCCTGTCCTGAGCCAGTGTCACTAACTCTGACACACCAACCTTCATCGCCCCAATTACTGTATGAATCCATCTCATCCTGAGTCTCCCTCTCCTGCACTGTCCGTCCACCCTTCCAATCACAACATCCTTCTCTGAGGACCAATCTCTCCTGGCCATGTACCCAAAGTAAGTGAGGCCTCCAAGGAGACACTTGGTTTTACCTTCTCCAAGACAGACCTATTTTTGTTTTCTTGGCAGTTCATGGTATCTTTTATCTTCTCCAGCACCACAACTAGAAAGCATCTATTCTTCTTCTGTAATTTTACACACACACACACACACACACACACACACACACACACACACACAGTCACTCACACTCACTCACTTACTGAAACAAAAAAGCTGTTGTCTGAACAGAGCAAGGGAAAACGGCATGGTTTAAAATCATGAAAGATGTAAGTTATGGCTATACATTTCTCTTCTGTATTTGTTCAATCTGTATGCTAAGAAAATCATTTGTGAATCTGGAATTTATAAAGAAGAATGTGACATCTGAATTGGAGAAAGATTCATTAACAATCTGCACTACACAGATGATGCAACTTTTCTTGTTTGCTGAAAGTGAGGAGGACTTCAAGTGCTTGCTATAAGAGGATTAAGAACTATAGCCTTCAATATGGATTATTTGTTATTGTGTACTGTCAAGTCAGAACAACCATAGCTGACCCTACAGAGGGTTTTCAGAGGTAGTTAATCTCACAGAAGGAGGATGCCTATCCTTCTTCCATGGAGCAGCTGGTGGATTCAAACTGTGTACCTGTGAGATTGTAGCACAGCCTCTTACCACTAAGCCACCTACATTTCAATGAGCAACATTATGATAGATGGAGAAAAGACTGAAGTTGTCAACTATTTCATCGTGCTTGAGTCCACAACATCCTTGGTATCAGTAGTCAGGAAATCTGGTGATGTATAGTACTGGGAAAGTCTGCTGGAGCCTCTCCAAGGCCCTGAAGAGCAATGATGTGAGCTTTTAGACACCTTATGGCCTGATTCAAGCCATAGTCATTCCGATCACATCCTATGCATCTGAAAGTGGACAATGAATAAAGATGACTGATTAATCAATGCCTTTATGTTGTGCTTTTGGAGAAAAATGCTGAGTATCCCATTGACTGCCAAAAGTACAAATAGAGGCGAGCTCTGGTGGCCTAGTGGCAAGAAGGTGTACTGCAATCTCAGAGGTACATGGTTCAAATCCACCAGATACTCTGCTGGAGAAGGAGGATCAATCTCCTCCTGTACCAGTCAGATGTGATTTGACGGTACACACACAAAATAATAAAAATTTTTAAAAAGTGTAAAAAAAAAAAGAACAAATAGATATATCTTGGAGAAAATGAAACCAAAGTCTGCCATGGAAGCAAAGATGGTCACGTTTCATATCACACACTTGGGTATGTTCCTAGGATATTATCACATACTAGGTTATGTTGCTAGTATACTTTCACATACTTAGGCGTGTTATTGAGATACTATCACATATTTGCTCCAGCCTCATTTCTGTCACTAATTCCATGTTTTTTGACAATTGCTGTACAGAGGCAACTTGTGTTCGTTGTGAGCTGTACACTGTGACACTGATGTGTCAAATGCGATAATGGTTACTCATGGTGGACAGTGTTTGGCAGAACTCCTGGATTAAAATAAGCTTGGGAGCATGGGTGGCATCCACTTCCGTAAACAGCTTGCCTCTGCAAACCCTATGAACCTGGAGAAAGGATGAAAGTTGTGCACACAAGTGTCGAGGACTTTCATTCATAGGGTCGCTGTGAGTAGCCTATGACTCAATGACACTTAACAACAACTACAACAACAATAATCACATATTTGGGTATGCTGCTATTCTATGGAAAGATATAACATACTAGAAAAAGGGAAAGGGCAGTTAAAGGAAAACCTTCAAAGAGATGTATTGAGATAGTGATGCAACAATGGGCTCAAGTATGTCAGAGAAGATGAGGACAGCAGATCTGTTCTTGAGATGGTCACTAGGAGTCATACTTGACTCAGTTGTATTTTATATTTAGTAATATAACAACAACAACTCATAGAGAGTATGTTTCTACCGAGCTTCCAGATGAAAGAGACTAGAAACAAAAAACAATTTAATTGTGCAAATTAGACAAGAAAAACCAGATGAGTTACAACAGAACATCACTGGAGGATTAGCTTCCTAGGTAATGCACTTCACAATAACCACCACAGTCCTGTCTGTTCACTATACTCTGGTGCTTTGTGTGTTGGTGTGATTCTAAAAGCTGTGCCACAGATATCAACAATGTCACCCAGGGTGGACAAATTTCAGCAGAGCTTCCAGACTGAGACAGAAAAATCAGTCACTTCTAAAAGCTGAAGGAACTGAAGAACAAATTCAAGCCTCGAGTTGCAATACTTAAGGATGCTTGGGTAGAATATTAAATGATTCAGGAAGCATTCAAATAAGATGCAAGGAGTATACAGTCATTGTACCAAAATGAACTGGTGGACACAGAAGAATTTCATGAAAGAACATATGAGCAAGAG
>NW_006399835.1:3403558-3405670 GCF_000299155.1 Elephantulus edwardii | reverse complement strand
CAAGCGCTTCTCACTTCTAGCAAACAAGGTTGTATTATATGTATAATAAAGTTTGTTAATGAGTCTTCCTCAGATCCTTGGATTACCTTCTTCAGAAAGTTTAGCTTCCGAATGATTTTTTTTTCAGCATATGAAGAGCTGCAGAGAAGATACAGCTTTGATTCACATATTTCTTGATTTCAAACCATGCAGTGCTCCGTTGTTCTGTTCAAATAACAGCTTCTTGTTCTAGGTATAGATGCTGTACAAGCACAATTAAGTGTTCTGGAATTCCCATATTTCTGAACGTTAGCCATAATTTCTTAACAATCTACATGCTCAAATGTTTTTGCATAGGCAATAAATCACAGATAGGTATTCTTCTGGTATTCAATGCTTTCAGGCAAGATCCATCTGATATGAGCAATGATATCCCTGGTACGATAGCCTCTTTAAGACCCAGATTGTACTTCTGGTAGTTCTCTGTTAATGTATTGTTCTAGTCATTCTTTCTTTTATCTTCAGCAATATTTTGTTTACATATGATATTAATGGTATTTGATCATTTCCACATTCTGCTGGATTACTTTTCTTGGGAATGGGAACAAATACTGATCTCTTCTAGTTAGATGGCCAGGTAACTGTCTTCCACATTTTCTAGCACAAACTGGTGAGATTTCCAGGGTTCTGTCTGTTATTTGAAGTACATCAATTGGTATCCCATCAATTCCTAGGGTCTTCTTTTTTGCCAGTGCAGTTTAGGTTTCTTCCTTCATAACCACTGCTTCTTGATAATATGCTACTTCCTAAAATATTACAGTGTCAATTAAATTTTTTGTACAGTGACTTTGTATTTCCTCTATCTTCTTTTAATGCTTCTTGGATTATTCTAGATTTTGCTTATAGCAACTTTCAGTATTGCAACCAAGGCTTGAATTTGTTTTTCAGTTCTTTCAGTTTGAGAAATACTGAATGAGTTCTTCCCTTTTCATTCTCCAGTTCCTGCTCTTTGTATATTACATTATAATACTTAGCTTTATCTTCCTGAACTGTCTTTTGAAATCTTCTCTTAATCTCTTCTATTAAGGTAACTTTTTCTTTGTGTTGGCTTCTTGACACTCTAGTGTAATTTTCAGTCTTTTCTGGCTTATCCATTTTGATTTTTTCCTCTCTCTTTTGTCTTTTATTTACTTCAAGGATGATGCTGTACAAGAAAGTATTATTTCCTTTTTCTTTCTGGAATGACGTATCTAACTTTAAAATTCAACTGCCAGAAGTTACAGGTGAGGTTTTATTTGCCATGACTAAGCCTGTTTTAACCTTTGCTGCAGAAGCAATTTTCTTTATAAATGGAAAATCTGCACCATTTCATACACTGTATGTCAAGAATCTGAAGTATCAATTTTATGGGGAAGTATAAAAAAGAACAACCTGTCTTAATAGAAAAATTACTCTAAAAATTGAATCAATCATTATAAAAAATAAACCTATATACATCTCTATATGTTTACTTATGTATTTCTTTTGCTGAACTTACAACCTAAGGCTCACGTTATGAAAATGAAAGACTAAGATAATGTTTTCTTGAGAAAGAAAATCTATGATGTGTCTTAAGAAAGGGGAGATTCAGTGAAAGAACATCATTCCTTAAAAATTAATACTAAAAACAGAAAAGCTACCCCATTGCCTTCAAACCATGAGGAATCAAATCCTGAATAAATCAAGAGACTGAACCATTCTAAAGTTCTTAAATAGGGCCTGAAAATGAGACAGTAATCACTTGGGACCACTTGAGAGCAGGGGGTTTATTATAAGATATAATATAATATGTTGTTGTTGTTGTTGTTGTTATTGTTGTTAAGTGCCGTTGAGTTGTAGGCCACTCATAGCAACCCTATGAAGGAAAGACCTCAACACCTCTGTGATTTTTATCCTCTCTCCAGGTTCATAGGGTTTCTGGAGGCAAGCTATTATGGAAGTGGATGTCACTCCTCCTTCCAAGCTTGCTTTAACTGGGGAGCTCCATTAAACGCTGTCCACCATGGGTAACCATCAACGCATTTGACACATCAGTGTCACAGTGTTCAGCTTGACAGCAATCACAAGTTACCGCTGTACAGCAAGTGGACACAC
>NW_006399835.1:3370080-3401638 GCF_000299155.1 Elephantulus edwardii | reverse complement strand
TTGTTATGATCTACACAGTCAAATGCCTTTGCATAGTCAATGAAACACAGATAGACATTCCTCTGGTATTCCCTGCTTTCAGCCAATATCCATCTAACATCAGCTACAATATCTCTAGTACCTCAACCCCTTCTAAACCCAGCCTGGACTTCTGGTAGTTCTCTGTTGATGTGCTGTTCAGTTTCTTTTAACAGTGCTGTGAAATCACAACCATTAGATACAAAAGAATTTCATCTTGCTTATATCAGAATCTTATGGTAACAGGATGTGGGGACAAGAATCTCTATACTATAAAAGTTGCTCAAGAAGCTCATTTTTTTCTTTCTCATCTATGGTTCTGCGAGACTCTTTGCCCTTAAGTCTGTCTACAGGATGTTCTACATTCAAGCAGCAGATGAGGGATGAGCTAGAGCACAAGTTGTTGTAAGTTCTGTTTTGTCAAGTATGACTTACAGTGACCCTATGAACAAAATATTTGAACCTTGTTCTATCCTCCTGCTGACACTTTCTAACACATAAGAGCTGTTGCAGCAGTCACTGTCAATCCACCTGGTTGAGGGTCTTCCTCTCCTTTGCTGACATTCCACCCTTCCCATCATCATGTCCCTCTCCAGTGAATAGCATCTCTTAGGAACATGTTCAAAGTATGTGAGGCAAAGCCCTATCATTCTTGTCTCCAAAGAACACTCTGCCCGTACCTATTCTAAGACATATCTGTTCACTCTCTTGACTGTCCATGGAATGTTCAGTGTTTTTCTTCAACATTACAGCTCAAAGACATCAATTATTTTTCCTGTCGTAGGTTTTGATTGTCCAGCTCTCAAATGCATAGCAAGTAATCAGAAAGATTATGGCCTGAATCAGACACACATTAGTCTTCAAATTGACATCACTACTCCTCAATAATTTTGAAAGTTTCCTAGCTGCAGATTTTCCCATTTCAATGCATCTCCTTATCTCTACTTTCTGGCTGCATTCCATTGAACACTCAGTATTGAACTTTCAATTAGAAGGAGACTTAAATTTGAAAAATAATGTATACTTGTAGATCTTTATCCAAAGAAATGACCAAGTCAAAAGTAAGAATGACACTTGTTTTAGCAAGTAGAAGAAAGTAAGGAGAAGATAAGCCAAAGAGAAGTTATTTAGTAATCTAGGGAGATGATGGTGAAGGACAGTCCATGAAAGCAGGGGGGAAGGTAAGGAAATGATGAACATGCAAGATATAGTGACTGATGTGTTGAAAGTTCAACTTATATAAATCAATATTCAAGAGATTTTTATATTTCTTAAAAATTCCTTATCTTGATGATTTGTTAATTTTCCCCAAAGGGATACTAACAGAATACCTGAAAATATTCAGAAGTGGTAAATATTGAATTAAATAGAATGTCTGAGGGGAAATCAGGAGAAATTAATGAGAAAAAGAAAGAGAAAAAGGTAACCCTTGTGATTTTCACGCATTGCACCAAGAGCTTGAAGTCAGTGTGTAAAAGTGAATTCAACATCCATAGAGAAGAAAAATTGCATTCAAAACATCTCCCTGTAATTGTTTGTTTTTATATGCACCAGGACTGTCAACAGTTAAAAGGCAAATAGAATAAAATGTTAAAAGTAACAAGTTCGTTTTGTAATTGTGGCAGTAGTCCAATGGAGAAGAGATTGAGATTATTAAAAATTTCAACTTGCTTGAGTCTGCAATCAACATCCTTGGAACCAGTAGCCAGGAAATCAAAAGATGATTTTTTTAGGAAAGTCTGATGTCTGGGGCTTCTCCAGAGTGCTGAAGTGTAAAGATGTCATTCTAGAAACTAAGATGTGTCTGATCCAGGCAATGGTCTTTGTAATCACTTGTTATGCATCAGAGAGCTGGGAAATGAATAAAAATAGCAGAAGAATTGATGTCTTTGAGTCGTGATGCTGGAGAAGAGTATTAAAGACACCAAGGACTGCCAAGAGAACAAACAGATCTGTTCTGGAGAGGGTGAAACCAGCTTGCTTTCAGGAGGCAAGAATTTTGAAGTTCTAACTCATCTACTTTAGGCATATTGGTAGAAATGACCAGTCCTTGAAGAAGGACATCATGCTTGGAAGGGTGGAGGAACAATATAGGAGAGGAAGACCTTAGCTAAGATGGATTGACACAATGACTGTGGTAACAGAGGTAGGTATGTCAGAGACAGTAAGATTGGCTCAAAATAGGAAAGGATTTAGAGCCATTGTGCATAAGGGTAAGCCTGAGTCACAGGCGACTCAATGGCACATAAACAACGTGTATACATTTTGTGGATTTTCTTAAGTCATTTTATGTTCTTAAAAATATATCTGACAAGACTAACTGGTAACTAATTAAGCAGATAATTGATGTAATAAAAATAGATTTAATCATGTTATTGGTATGTTGTATAGACCTCAATTAATCCTTCATAAATTTAAAATATATGCTTTAAAGTTCATTATTTCATTATTGGGAAATCAAATATCCACCTTCTAAAGTGTGCTTTCTCTGGTTTGAGAGACATAAGGATACAGCAGCAGTACTGATCATACAGAGATGCTCTTAGTGACGATAAGTCAAGAGTGAGGTATGGAATGTGAACGAGGATTTCAATCTCACCACACGTGACATCTCTGCCTCTTGAGTTACACCTGGAACCTATTGACAGAAGATTGCAGAAATGCATGTACTACTCTCTATGTGGGATCATTCAAAGTGGGGGTAGGAGGATGTCTTTTCCTTGTACTCATTTCATTCTTTTTATAGGAACGGGGGGAAAATCCATACATCCCTCATCTGGTTGATCCAAAATTTGTAGAAATACTTTTAGGCATCTATTTAGTCTCTAGGCAACAAGAATCTTTTAAATAAAATTTCCATTAATTTCTCAACAATTACACAATAATCAACACATGCAAATAATGAATCATTGTGAATGTCTTTCATTATATATCTATTTGTAAACTGTCATTTGAAATGTTTAAACCTACACATATTTAATAAGCTTCCAGATACAGCACAGATTCAAAGCAAAACTGGAATAGAATGTTCTCAAACAGACATGTATCATCACAACAAATACTAGAATATTACAGAATTCATAATTAGCATGAACCGAACACTTAATCCTTGTCACGGCAAATGAGACAAGTACTACCTTTCTTCCTAATTAACAGGTGGAGACCTTGAAGAAGAGTAGGCAAATTATTTTCTCAAGGCCAAAGTGTTTGGAAGTAGTAGAATAAATGTAAGGATTGGCCTGCTTCCAAAGGCTCCTTTTCTTGAATTACATTTGGAGCAAGAGCACAGAGTGTTTCATCTGCAGGATATACACAGATGGGGTTTGCAAGAGGATAACAGGGTATGAAAGGCAAAAGATACAAGAGATAAGATAAGAGTGATAATCAAAGTCAGGTCATAAAAATACCAAGCTTGTATTAATAGAAATTAATTAAGTAGTCTGTTAATGATACAAATAAAGAACCAATGATTACCATTAAGTTCATACAATTTTTCCAGAAATGTGCAGAAAAAGTAATGAAATATCATAGTGCCTCTGACAACACTGCACTTATTTTCCATCTTTGGACAAAGTGCTCAAGTAACCTTCCATGACAGGGATTAAGAGAGAGGAAACACATTTACTGGAGATTAACAATAGACATCCTTCTAAAATTGTTGATTAGCATTGTTTCAACTTCTAAATTGTTGCAAAGTATTACCTTCAAATTACTGAATGCTGTTTACTCAAGAAGATTGTGTTATGTTCTTAACTTGTGTTAGAGTATAGACTATGCCATGTGAACACATGTTTCTACATCAGTTAGCCAAAAATTTCCATTAATAAAACAAGAATATATTTAATCATAATTTTTTTTTAGGTTCCCTTGAGTAGGCTCTGACCCACTGCTGTTACGTGCAGTGGAATAAATGGCTACCAGGTCCTCTACCATGCTCAGTCAATATCGTTGCTGTGCTTGCATCCATTGTTTCAGGCACTTTCTCAATCCATCATGCTGAAGACCTCCTTGATGTTCTTTCTCTAGAGATCAGACTTTCCTGATAGCATGTCCAAAGTAAACGAGAGAAAATCTCCCCACCTTTGCTTCTAAGGAACATTCTAGATGCACTTCCAAAACGGGCCTGCTTTTATTCTGAGAGTGCATGACTTTTTGATTATTTTCCCCCAGAAGAACAATTCAATTATTCAATTTTAAAATTCAAATGTAATTAGTCTTTTTTTTCATTGCCCATATTTTTATATGCATATGAAGTTTAAAATGCATAGTCAAATTTCTTTTCTACTATTACTTTTATTATAGCAGCAATCTCCTATACCATTACAACTTCAGTCAAGTGACTTTTATATCTGAGAACTAGAGTGTTGGTAATAGACCGTTGTCTTGGAAGAATTTAGCTTACAGAAATGTCAGATATGCAAATAGTATATAGATCTATTTTACATTGTCCTAGAGTAATGCTCATGCACACACATCCCTCCACAAAAGAATATATCACAAAATGCTTCCTCAAAATGTTAGCCTTCCAGAGAGATGAGCATAAAAGACAATTATCATTGAGTGCTTTTAGAATCAAGGTCTGTGGAAAGGAGGAAAAGGGAGCTCATAAGCAGGGGCTGTAGAAATAAAGCTTGTATGCAAGTTCACTGAGTGTTCCAACAACTGCACAAGAAAGAATAGCTTTTCAGACCTGGCTCAAGTTATTACAAGGTGGTGATGATGGTGGTGGTGGAGGATTCTTATACTCCAACCTTGATTCATCATCTAGAGAAAAGCATCAATTGTGTGGAAGTCAAGTTTGTTGAGTAAGGCACTATTCCAATGGGTTTATTAACAAAACCATACTTTCACCAGCACTTCCACCTCCTGGCAAAAGAAATGCTCCTAACTATGGTGGCTTAGTGGTAAGGCATTCTACTGTCTAACTAAAAGGCACATGATGTGAATCTACCAGCTGATCTGTTAAGAGAATGATAAACAATCTACTTCCAGGTGAGTATAGCCTCTGAAAACACATTGGTGGGTCAACTACAAATTAGATTTTACTCAATGGTACACAAGAGTAATAAAAGACCTGAGTGGCAAACCACCATATTTATCACATGAAGGTATAACAGATCTGTAGTGCATAGAAAACAAGACGCAAAATGTTGAAATGTTGTTGTATACTGATTAGTTGACTGTAACTCAAAGCAACCCTATGAACAATAATAGCTCTGGACATTGCCTTTTCCTGAGCCACCCTTACCATTTCCAAGACATCTGACCCCATTGCCATAGTCACTGTGTCAAATCATCTCATTCATATTGTTCTCATCTGTGTTGGAGTTTACCCTTCCAAGCATTTTGCCCTTCTCCAAGGAATGGCTTTTCCTGACAGCATGCCCAAAGTATATGAGATAGACTTGAAAATCCTGCTTCTAAGGAGCAATCTGTTTTCATTCTCTCTGGGACAGAACTGCTTCTTTTCTTGGCAGTCCATGGTCTGGTCAATATTCTTCTCCAGCACCAAAACTCAAAGACTTTGATTTTTCTTCTATTATCCTTAGTCACTGTTGGGTTTGCAGAGCAATTGAGAAGACCATGGCTTAGAATAAGTGTACCTTAGCCTTTAGACTGATAACATTGCTTTTTAAGCACTCTGGACAAGTTCTTACGTTTTCTCAATGCAACTTATCTTTTGAATTCCTGAATACTGGTGCCAAAGGTCTTGACTGTGGATTCAATATTTTCTCCATCTATCTATTGGCCCTGTGTTTAGGATTTTTGTTTTCTTAATATTGAGGTGCAATTTATATTGAAGGCTGCAATCCTTGATCTTCTATAGCAAATGTTTCAAGTCCACCTCAGTTTCAGAGAGCAAGGTTGTGTCATCTGTAAAATGCAGGTTGTTGATGAGCCTTCCTCCAATTCTGATGCCAAAGAAATAAATAAAACTATGCAGTGACAAGTGTTTTTTATTCTATTGTGCACAGAATTTAGCTAAGTCTGCTAGCTTCCCTTTTTACAATAAGATAGTACTCCAAAGGTGGTTAACTTATAACTTCAGAAATTCACAATCTCGCCATTCTGAAGACTAGAAATACAAATTCAGGACCCTGGATCAATCAAATTCTCCCTAGTGTCTTCAAGTGAAGACAAGCAGTTTCTCCAAGTTTCTTTTAGTCTGGGTATTGCTTAACTTGCAATTTAAGTGTAACTTCAATCTCTACATCATCAGACAACATCCTCCCCTTTGTGCCTCTGTTCCTACAGCTTTTCACTTTTCTAAGGACAGCATCCATGCTGCATTAGAATCCATCTTACTTCAGTATCATCTCATATTAACTGATAACATCTTCAAAAACCGTGTTTCAAACAGGTCACACCACCAGATTGCACGGGTAAGAATTACAACATTTTTTTTTAAGAAGGGGACATTAAAAAAAAAAAAAAGCACTGTGGTGCTGGAGAAGAATATTGAATATACCTGGGAAAACAAACAAGTTTGTCCTGGAGAGGGTGAAACTGCTGCTCCTTGCCTCCTTGGAGTCAGAGATTCTGAAGCTTTGTCTGACGTATTTTGGACATGCTGTAAGGAGGAATCAGTGTCTGGAGAGGGGCAACATGCTTGGGAGGGTGGAGGGAGAGTGTAGGAGAGGAATACCCTCATGAGATGTACTGACTCTGTGATTAGGGTAGTGCGGGTATGTGTGTCAGAGACACACAATAAAGTTGGCTCAGGATAGAGCAGTGTCCAGGGCTGTTGTACATAGGTTCACTATGAGTCATAAGTGACTTGACAGTACATAACAACAACAGTAGAAGCTTTTACTAGCTAGTCAAAATGAAATTACTTCTGTTCATAGTTTATTTATTTTTTTCCAGGGGAAGAAATATATTCAAAATTACCCAGCAAAAAGTAGACTTGTCATAATACAGATACAAAGCCTACAGGTTTAATTCCAGAATCTTCACTATAGATTAAACCAATTACAAAATATCCTGACCCAGACCTCAAAGAGCTACTATTTTTTACAGTGGACAGTAGATATGTTCTTTTTTAAAATTATATTGCAATGCATACAGAATTCATATAAAATGTGTTTCACTCATATATATTGTTTCACTCATTCATTTATTCACATTGTTTTTCATACACTGTGTTTTATAAACTTAATCACCATTATTTATCCATGCCCACTATCATCCCGTCTTTTCAGGTCCCTATGATATCTATCCTAACTTGTGCACCTCCCCTTTGCCCACCAAACTCTACAACCCTGTGATTTCTTCCCCCCCCCCACTCACTCTCAGTCTCCCTGCCTCCAACCCCCCTTCAGATTTTTATCCACATTAATAGTTATCCTTTTATTTTTACAATAATGGTCTTGTGCGGTGTTTGTTCATAGGAGATTAAGTTGGTTCACTCAGCATCATTTTCTCTAGCCTTTCCTATGTTAGATAATATTTTACAAAGTGTTGCTTCATGGTGCTGCATAGTATTCCATTAAGTACATATGCTTCAATTTACAAATTTATTTGTTTATTGATGGCTATTTGGGCTGTTTCCATGATCTTGCAGTTCTAACTAATGTTACTGTGATCATCAGTGTACAAATATCCATTTGTGTCTCAGTTCTAATTTCCTTGGCACATATTCCTAGGTAGTTCATATGGAGTTTTTTTGTTCAACTTTTTGAGGAAATGTCAAAATGACTTTCAGAGTGATTTTACCATTTTACAATCCCATCAATAATGTATGAGAGGTCCAATCTCTCTACGTCCTCTCCAACATTTATTGCCTGCCATCTGGTTAAACCTTGCAGCTGCTACTGAGGTGATATGGTATCTTACTGTTTTGATTTTCACCTCTCTGATTGCCAGTAATTTTAAGCATTTCATGTATCTGTTGGCCATCTGAATTTCTTACTTTGAGAAAAGTCTGTGTCTTTTCTCCATTTTGTTATTGAATGACCAGTCTTTTCATTGTGAAGTCTCTGTTGTTGTTTGTTACTGTTATGTGCCATCGAGTCGCCTGCGACTCATAGCGACCCTATGTACAACAGCCCTAAACTCCGCTCTGTCCTGTGCCAATCGCACCATCTCTGACACTCCCATCCCAATTATCCCAGTCATTGAATCAATCCACCTCATAGAGGGCCTTCCTCTCCTGCACTGTCCCTCCATCCTCCCAAGCATGATGTCCCTCTCTAAGGACCGGTCTCTCCTCACAACATGTCCAAAGTATGTTAGACGGAGTCTCAGAATCCTTGCTTCCAAGGAGCCACCTGGTTTAACCCTTTCCAGGACAAATCTGTTTTCTTAGCAGTCCATGGTATTCTCAATACTTTTCTCCAGTACCACAGCTCAAAGGCATCAATTCTCCTTCTATCCTCCTTGGTCATTGTCCAACTCTCTGATGCATAACAGGTGACTGCGAAGACCATGACCTGTATCAGACACACCTTAGTCTCCAAAGAGACACCATTGCTCTTTAGCACTTTGGAGAGGTCCCTAACAGGAGACTTTCCCATGGCAATGCGCCTTTTAATTTCCTGGCTGCTGGTGCCAAGACTGTTGACTGTGGAGCCAAGCAAACTAAAGCTGTGTACAATCTCAATCTCTTCACCATCCATCCTGATGCTGCCAATTGGTCCAGTGGTGAGAATCTTTGCCTTCTTGACATTGAGCCTCAATCCATATTGTAGGCTACAGTCCTTGACACTCTCTGTAGTATTGTATAAACTTTCTTTATAAGACTACTCTTATCTGAGATGTCATTGCCAAAAGATTCCTCCCTGCCCCAGTCTGTAGGTTTTCTTTTTACCCTATTAGATAAAAGTATTAAGGCACATAGGGATTTCATCTTTAGAAGATCCCACTTGTTGATGTTATCCTATCCTGGTTAGCATTTCTGGCTGTATTTGCAAGCATATTTATACCATACTCTAGGCCTTCTAAGTTTTATCCCATTTTGTCTCTTACGGTTTTTATGGTTGGGGAATTTACTCCTAGATCTCTGATCCACCTTGTATTGGTTTTTGTGTATGGTGTGAAATGTCAATTCTACCTAAACTTTCTTCTGGTAGATGTTCAGTTTTGCCAACACCATTTGTTGAAGAGATTGTCATTTCCTCAGTTGACATGCTTTGTTTCCTTTTTAAATACCAGTTGAACATATATGTAGATAAGCTCATTTCTATATTCTCATTTCTGCTCCATTGATCTGTTTGTCTGTCATTGTACCAGTACCATGCTACTTTTGTTATTAAGGCTGTGTAGTAGGTTTTGAGATAAGAAAGTGCTATGACTCCCACTTCAGTTTTTGTTTTTAGGCATACTTTGATTATTAGGGGTTTCTTTCCAAATAAACTTGCCAAAAGCCTTTTATTCTCTTTGAAAAATGAAACTGAAACTGGTAACTTTATTGGGATTGTGTTAAGCATGTAGACTGATTTTGGTAAGATTGTCATTTACAATGGCCATCCACAAACTGAGAAACTTGGAAATAAAGCCACCTACAAACACAAAAGACCGTTATAAGGAAAACTACAAAATATTACTGTCAGAAACATTAAGAGACCTAAATAAATGGGAAAAGGTAGGTCATTGTTCTTGGATAGGAAGACATTGCAATTAAATGTTCTTAAACAAGCATGCCAACAAACAAAATTCGCTATCATTTCTCCATCTACAGAAGAGGTCTTTACTTAGAAAAATTAAAAAACCCAACATAAAACCAAGTTCACAGATTTTTCTTGCATATTAATAAATAATGTAGGAGTTATTTAAAATCAAACCTAGAAATAAATCCAAATAAACAAGTGAAGGAAAAATTTTATTATCATTGCAGCAGCCATGAAAATGTGTTTAATATTTTTAGGTAGATGTTAATTAGCTTTAGAAGAACATGTTTCTATACGTCTTGTACATTTATAATATTTTATAATAGGACTTAGAATATACTTGTGAAAAGAATCCTTTAACTCCTTAGTGAGAAAACTAAGACGAATGTAAAATTGCTTTATCAATTTTTTCCCCTTTTCATTAAAAGAAGACCTCCCATGAGTGATACATTTCAGCGTTGCAGGGATTTAGAGCCAGAGCAAGCTGTTGTTCCTCTGTGCTAGTCTCAGTGTAAGTTTACTGGCTCAGAGCTCCACTTCTATCTACACTTATGTCAGTCAGTCAGTCATTACTCACATACTTACTATCTCTGGAGACAGCTATCAGCCACAGTAAGTTGAATTCCTAGCTTGTTCAAGTTCTCGCCTGAAAAATCTATCACTTTCTTGACAGTTTTTGTGTTATGAGTTTTTATTTTATTTACCTCTTTTTTTTTTCCTCTCTAAGTACACAATTGTGTATTTTGAGGACTATGTGACTTTTAACGGTATATTTTGAACACAACAGTAAAGAGAGTTAGTTTCCATATCAGCATATATTTTTAGTAACTGAGTACAAATAAAATGGCACAGTGCAGCTGCTGTGGGATTAATAAAATAATTAAAAATGTATTCAAAATTGAAAGATTCAAAAATCCATGAGCTTCAGTTATCTAGAATCTTTCTTGATGCAAGTTCACCTGTACATTATGATGTATTATTTTCATTGGTTTATTTTGATAAAGTAGAGCAACATGTTAGCAACTCTAATGGAAAACAAATACTGAAGCACAGCATACTCTCAGGCTTTTTTTTTCTGTTAGTTTATTAGGGAATTGTGTGCTAATAGATAATAAAGCACTCAACAACTTATTCGAAGACATTTTCTGATTTTAAGTTTCTGACACAGCATGATGTGGTTGATTGTGCGGACGAACTTCCCCCCCTTAAGTTAAAAAAAATCAGCACAACAATAATTACCTAATTAAGATTTGCATAATTATGATTACTAAATTTCAAGAGAACTGTTGTAGTAACAGTGTAACAACTTATCAAAAGCCAATTAAGTTATGTTTCATTTTTACTTTAATTTATTTTAATCCAAAAGAGCAATAAACAGGATATATCTAGTTGATGATTTAATTAACTATCACATTTTACAAGTTGAAAATTCTTATGATGCAGAAAACTTGAATATCCTCCAAGTTTATAGATCGTATTCCTTATTGTCTAAAATATTTAAACTTTTCACTATCTTCATAAGATATATTCCAAGTTAAGTGCAGCATATTAAAAAACAATGTATTGACTCAGATGTATTCACTTACCAACTTAGAAAACGAAATCACAGTATATTATTCAATAAAGTGAAATACATAGCTCAATGTCTAAAACTCACACTGAAAAGATAGTAATGCAAAGTTGAAACTTCATTTACTCTCTCAAATGGAGAGAAGTAGATAATGACAATGGAAATAATATCAAAGAGAAGCAATTAGAAAGTTTATTAATGGTCTTTGGTTCATGTGGCTTGAAAACCTCTCTAAAATAAACCTTGGGAAGAACAACAACAATAACAAAAAAAGAGAAATATCTTCATGGTGTTTCATAATGCAAAATCAAAGGCATTCAATATAATTAGCAAAGAAGGAAAACCTTAGAAAAAAAATTGAATTAGTGAACCATATGATGAAAGTCTTGAGCTGAAAGAACTGGATAAAAAGTTCAAGTCACAGGTTGCATTACATAAGAATTCTCTGGTGGCCTAGTGGCAAGAAGCTGGTCTGCAATCCTGAAAGAACATGTTTCAAAGCCACCACTGCCTCTGTGGGAGAAGGATGGGCAATCTCCTCCTGTTTGGATAAAACCCACTAGAGGGTCAACTCTGGATCTGTTCCAGTTCTATGGTATACAACAAGAGAGCATGGGAAATATATTGAACAATCCAGGAAGCATCAAAAGAAGTTGGAAGAAGTACAGTCACTGTCCCATAAAAGAATTGGCTGGTACAGAAACTTTTTAAGAAATAACATATAATCAGGAATCAACAGTGATAAGGAGAAAGTTCAAACTGCTTTGAAGAAATTGGCAAAAAAGTAAGGTCCCAGGAACTGATGGAATACCAATTGAGGTATTTCCACAGAGATAGCCCTGGATATCTGGATGTGCTCATCAATACAAAAAAACAAAAACAAAAACAAAAAAAAAACAACCTGGAGGACAGTTACCTAGTCAACTGACTGGAAGGGATCATTATTTATTTCCTTCCACCCCTGTCTAAAGAAGAGAAAACACGACTTCTAGGCACAGGATGTAAATGTCTCTCTGGAAGGGCTAGAGGGAGTAAGAATAGCACAGCCCCTTGTTGCCCCAGTGAATAAAACAGATAAAGAGCCTGTAACCCAGCTCCATCAACAGCAAGAGGTTTGTTTATTTATTGTTGACTCACAAACTAACAGTTGTGGTACTGAGAATGGGTTTTATTAAGGAAATAAGTTGAAAAGCTATTAGCTTTTCATGTAGCCGATATTAAATGGATCTTACCTGAAAGCAGAGAATGCCAGAAGAATGTCTATCTGTGTTTCATTGATTATGCAAAGGCATTTGACTGCGTGGATCATAACAAACTGTGGCTGACTCTGAGAAGAATGGGAATCCCAGAACATTTAATCGTGTTAACGCGAAACCTATACTTGGACCAAGAGGCAGTCATCAGAACAGAGCAGGGCAACACTGAATGGTTCAAAATTGGGAAGCGGGTGCGCCAGGGATGTGTCCTATCTCCATACCTTTTCAACCTGTATGCAGAGCAGATTATCCGGGAGGCTGAGCTCTATGAGGAGACGTGTGGCGTTAGGATTGGTGGAAGATCTATCAACAATCTGCGTTATGCAGATGACACAACCTTACTCGCTGAAACTGAGGAGGACCTCATGCACTTACTGCAGAGGGGCAAGGACTGCAGACTTCAGTATGGACTGAGGCTCAATGTCAAGAAGACAAAGATTCTCACCACTGGACCAATTGGTAGCATCAGGATGGATGGCGAAGAGATTGAGATTGTCCACAGCTTCAGTTTGCTCGGATCCACATTCAACACTCTTGGCACCAGCAGCCAGAAAATAAAAAAACGTATTGCGATGGGAAAGTCTGCTGTTAGGGACCTCTCTAAAGTACTCAAGAGCAATGGTGTGTCTCTGGAGACTAAGGTGCGTTTGGTACAGGCCCTGGTCTTTGCAATCGCTTGTTATGCGTCAGAGAGCTGGACAATAACTAGGGAGGACAGAAGAAGAATTGATGCCTTTGAGCTGTGGTGCTGGATAAGAGTACTGAATGCACCATTGACTGCCAAGAAAACAAACAGATTCATCCTAGACAGGGTTAAAGCAGGCTACTCCTTGGGGGCAAAGATTCTGTGGCTTAGTCTGACATACTTTAGACATGTTGCAAGGAGAGACAGGTCTTTGGAGAGGGACATCATGCTGGGTAGAGTAGAGGGACAGCGCAGGAGGGGAAGACCGTCTATGAGGTGGATCGATTCAGTGACTGGGGTAATCGGGAAGGATGTGTCAGAGGCAATGCAATTGGCACAGGATAGAGCAGGGTTTAGGGCTGTTGTACATAGGGTCGCTATGAGTCGCAAACGACTCGACGGCACATAACAACAAGTTGAAAAGGGGAGAGGCAAAGAATATTACCCAATACAAGTCCAGGTTTTAGCCCAAATTCCAAAGCACATCTCTTCAATTAATCCAGGCTCTGATATTAGTTCAGTAGTCAAATCCAAATCATACATTGGGGTTTACCCCAGAGCAGTTATAAGTCAAATTTTTCTTCAATCATCTTCAAGATAAGAGAAAACTTTTAACTATCCTTTATCTCAGGGCTTACACATTGCCACAGTTTCTCCACAGCAATGCCACAGTCTCCCCACTACCATCACTTGGATCTTGCCACCAGGGCCTTTCTCTCACCAGGGTCTTGCTCCAGTCTACCTCAAATCTAGCTTTCATAGTTCTTGCCCGACTCAAGTCTTACCTGCCTCAAATCTTGCCACCCAGTGTGCGAAGGACTTTTTCTCTTATCCTAGCCCCACAGTTGTTATTTGAAAGTCAATTGTTGTGTTTCCATGTGTCTGTAATTCAGGTAACTGTAATGGCTAAAAAAGCACATACTTTTAGGCCAACACCACACCCCTCAAAAAAAGTGATCCTACAGACAGTAGAAATTATCAAACATTATCACTAATATCACATGCAAGCTACATTTTGCTGAAAATTATCCAAACAACTGGATCAGTATATCAACAAAGAACTGCCGAAAAACACAAGGGGAGTTTAAGAGGCCATGGCACTTTGGCCATGGAACATCTTTGCCAATGTCATATGGATCACGGCTGAAGGTGTAGTACCAGAATAATGTCTATTTTTGTTTATTGACTATGCAAAGGAATTTGACTGTATGGATCACAACAAGTGGTTGCTAACATTGAGAAGAATGAGAATCCCCAAAATCTTGATTGTGCTCAGATGAAACCTATGCCTAGACTAAGAAGCTGTTTTCTAATGACAGCAAAGGAAAAGTATTCATTTCAAAAACAAAAAAGGAATTTGTCAAGGAAGCATCTTTTCTCTCTACCTTTTTACTCTTTTTGCAGAACATGTCGTCAGGGATGGTGGACTTTATTAAAAAGAATGTGGAATCAGGATTAGAGGAAGACTCATCAACAACTTGCATTGTGCAGATGACACAATCTTGTACACTGAAACTGAGGAGGACTTGAAGTGCTTGCTGTAGAAAGTCAAGTACTGTAGCTTTCAATATGGGTTGTGTCTCAGCATCAAGAAAACAACCAGGCCAATAGTCAGTAAAAAGATTGAAGTTAATTTTTAATCTTTTTTATACTGTTTTACAAACAAAGTTCATAAAATTTGTATATGTTGTTTACCACACTGGATCTTTCCTCTCATTTACCTATCCCTCCCTCCACCCATCAATCTGCGTGACCCTATGATGGAGCTCCTTGCCCACTACCCTGTCTCTCCTCCTAGGATCCTCATACCTGTTCTACAATAATGGTCGTATACAGTATTTGTCCTTCTGAGACTGAGTTAGTTCACTTAGCATAATGCTCTCCAGTCCCTCCTATGTTAAAGAGTAATTTACAAAATGATTGCTTCTGCATGGTGTAGAGAGTTCCAATGTGTGAATGTACCATAATTTCTCAATCCAATCCATTGTGTTTGGGCATTTGTGCTGTTTCAATATACTTGCTATGCTATGGTGAATACCACTGCTGTGAACATTGGTGTACAAGTCTCTGTTTGTGCCTTAGTTCTCATTTTCTCAGGATATACTCCAAGCAATAGAGTAACAGTGTCATATGGGATTTCTATCTTCAACTTTTTGAGGAAACGCTAACCTGCCTTCCAGAGTGGTTGTACCATTTTACATTCCCACCAATAAGGAGTCAGAGTTCCTATCTCACCACAGCCTCTCCAACATGTATTACTTGCTGACCTATTAAACTTTGTCACTGCTACTGGAGTTAAGATGCTATCTCATTGTGGTTTTGATCTGCATCTCTCTTATTGCTAGCAATTTTGAGCATTTCTTCATGTGTCTGTTGGTCATCCAAATATCTTCCTTTGTGAAAATTCTTTGTATGTCTTTTGCCCATTTTGTAATTGTGTTATCTAGCAGTCTTTTTCTTGTAGAGGTCTTGCAGGATTCTGTAAACTTTTTATATGAGACCCTCATCTGAAATGGTATCAACATTTTCCCCCCAGTGAGTAGATTTTCTTTTTACCCTGTTGGAAAAGGGTTTTGGTGAGAACAGAGATTTAATATTTAGAAGGTCCCATTCAGAAGTTAATAATTTCATATTGCTTGGATCCACAATTAAAATCCTAGCACCAGCAGTCCGGAAATCAAAAGAACAGTTGCACTGGGAAAATCTGCTGTCAAGGATCTCACCACAGTGCTAAAGACCAAAGATGTTAGTTTAGAGACTAAGGTGTGTCTGATGCAGGCCATTGATTTCTCAGTGGCTTGCTATCCTTCTGAAAGCTGGACAATGACTAAGGATGTCAGTAGAAGAATTCAACACTTTGAGTTGTGGTATTAGAGAAGAATATTATTAAACATACTACTAAGGGGAAAAAAACCTGTCCTGGAGAGGGTGAAACCAGACTTCTTGGAGATAAGGGTTTTGAAGCTCTGTATCACATATTTGAGCATGTCACTAGGAGCGACCAGTTCTTGGAGAAGAACATCATGCTTGGAAGGGTGGAGGATGAGCATAGAACAGTAAGACCATGGATAAAATGGATTGACATAGTGACTGTTGTAGTAGGGTCGGATGTATCAGGGATGGTGAGTTTGGCTCAGTACAGGGCAAGGTTAAGAGCCATGGTCCATAGGATTACTATGAACCCTATTTGACTTGTTGACTCAAAATAACAACATCAATTGTAATACACCTCTGAGAGACTGTTATTAGCTATACCTTTCTATGTTGGATGAAGTGCAACAAAGATACTCCTTAGAGGCAAGGATGCTGAAGTTTTGTCTCACATAATTTGTTTATGTATTATCAGGAGGCTGTGGCTGACTCTGAGAAGAATGGGAATCCCAGAACATTTAATCGTGCTAATGTGAAACCTATACTTGGACCAAGAGGCAGTTGTCAGAACAGAGCAGGGTAACACTGCACGGTTCAAAATTGGGAAGGGTGTACCCAAGGAATGTGTCCTGTCTCCATACCTTTTCAACATGTATGCAGAGCAGATTATCTGGGAGGCTGGGCTCTATGAGGAGAAGTGTGGCATCAGGATTGGTGGAAGATCTATTAACAATCTGCATTAATGCAGATGACACAACCCTGCTTGCTGAAACTGAGGAGGACCTCATGCACGTGCTGCAGAAGGTCAAGGATGGCAGCCTTCAGTATGGACTGAGGCTCAATGTCAAGAAGACAAAGATTCTCACCACTGGACCAATTGGTAGCATCAGGATGGATGGCGAAGAGATTGAGATTGTTCACAGCTTCAGTTTGCTCAGCTCCACGGTCAACACTCCTGGCACCAGCAGTCAGGAAATCAGAAAATGTATTGCAATGGGAAAGTCTGCTGTTAGGGACCACTCTAAAGTACTCAAGAGCAACTGTGTCTCTCTGGAGACTAAGGTGCGCCTGATACAGGCCATGGTCTTTGCAATCACTAGTTATGCATCAGAGAGTTGGACAATGACTAGGGAAGACAGAAGGAAAATTGATGCCTTTGAGCTGTGGTGCTGGAGGAGAGTATTGAATGTACCATGGACTGCCAAGAAAACAAACATTCATCCTGGAGAGGATTAAACCAAGTAACACCTTGGAGGCAAGGATTCTGGGGCTTCGTCTGACATACTTTGGACATGTTGTAAGGAGGGACAGGTCCTTGGAGAGGGACATCATGCTTGGCAGGGTGGAGGGACAGCGCAGGAGGGGAAGACCCTCTATGAGGTGGATTGATTCAGTGACTGGGGTAATCAGGATGGGTGTGTCAGAGGCAGTTTGATTGGCCCAGGATAGAGCAGGGTTTAGAGCTGTTGTACATAGGGTCGCTATGAGTTGCAAATGACTTGACGGCATATAACAACAACAACAACAACAACAACAACAACAACAATTATCAGGAGAGGTTTTTCTCCAGAAAAGACATCAGGCTGGGAAAGATGTAGAGCTTGTGAAAGAAAGGAAGATCCTCAACATGATGGGCTACACAGAGACTGTAACAATGAACTTGAACATATCAGAAATGTGGAGAGACTACAGTAGATGGTAAGGTCCAGATCTGTTGTTTATGTGGTCACTATGAGTTGTAGTCAAATTGATGGCCCCTGACAGCATAACAGTTCACATTCTTCATCCTCATATTAATCAAGAAGGAGATCAACCTTCATTCTTCAGCATAATATTTTCCACTACAATTAAATGTCAACCTCTTCATTTTTACATTTTTTTCCAGAATAACAGTACATTCTTTCTGTTAGAAATGGCTAGCTCATATTTCTTTTCACTTTAAGGATTTGTTTGACTTCTGTTTAGTGATGCATTCAGTTGCAAAACATCACCAAAATTTTCAAATTTAATTTAAGAGAACTGCATTCATTTCTTTAGAGCCATCAATGTTTAACATTTTGGAGGATGATAGGTTCACATAGTTTTACAAAGCTGTCATCTGTGACATTTTAAAGAAGTTTGTCCTGGTCATTCAACTGATGGGAATAGTCTGATAGTTAATTATTATTTTTAATTTAAAAATAACAACTTTGCAAAGCCTTCCAAAGCATCATTTTCTATTTCCTGTCTCAGAAAGGTCCTTTGTTATCCTGAGCCCTTCTCTATAGCTGCTTCTTACTAATATTTGCAGTTAGTATATATTAGCCTTAATATTATTGTCAATTCGTAACCATCCAGGTATGCACATCACGTTTTTAAAAGTTTTGACATTTTAAGAATATAGACAGCAATTAAACCAATTTAGTTTCTACTGTACAATTCAGTGATGTTGATGATGGTATTACAGGCATGGAACCATCTTCACCCTTCTTTTGCTAGTTGTTCTTCCTCTAGAAGCATAAACACACTCCCCTTTAAGGTACATATATAAATTTTTTAGTTCCTCCTTTCAGTTTGAAAAAATACAGATTTCAAAAGAATATAATACTAAAGACAGACATTCCGTTTTTGGTTAATTGAAACAATTATTTTGTTTTTAAAAGACTTGAATGTCTATTCTATTTGATTTTTTATAGTTTAAAGATTACATCAGTACCTTAGTTTTGAGGGTTTATGCAGCCTCCATGGCTCTAGAAAACATGGATTGCATTAGAATGTGAAAGTCTCATCTATATTTCTTCCCTTTTGTCCAAATTTTTCTATAGGCTCAGATAAAAATATTTAGTAATTATATCCATCTGCTATGTAGTTCTTTAAGTTTCAGGACAAAGGAGTCAATCATTCCTGGTGATATTTAGCAACACCGTCCTATTGTCTCCTCTTATTCAAGATTCCTCTGGATATGTCACATTTTAAGGTTAGATAATCCACATTAAGAATAATGCAGTGTTCTTAGAGATACTTGTTTAACATACATGGAGCATTTTTCAAATGATCAGATAAGATATTTAATGTTAAGTTAGGTGCTCAAAGTCCAGTGATAGGAGCCATCCTATTCCTTCTAATCTTATTTAAACTTTTAAAATTGTGTTGAAAGGAGAAAAGTGCTACGTGGTTACTAGAATATCTTTCCTTTATGCAAACTATTTCTACGATCAATAAAACGTCCACATTTCTTTCTTGCTTCAATGCACACACAAACTAAAATTTCTCATTAGATAAGCAAATGAATAAGTCATCTGTTAAAAAGTTTTGGTTATAGAGTTTCAGGAATGATTACTGTTTTTGAGCAGTTTGTATTTTGGAATATGTTTCTTAGAGTGTCTTGTTTTGATTTAAGGGTATAATATCTTTCATTCTAAACTTCAAATCAAAGGAAATACAGCAACAAAGAACACAGATGTTCAGAGCTTCATAGTTTTAACACACACACTATTTTCAGACAATTTAGAACTCTTATACTTAGCTCATAAAATTTGATGTCTAATTTAAGACATGTTTAAGATGTATAGAATGAATAAATGGTTGAAATGAAAATGCAAAATCTGAACTTAAAACTTTTCTAATTATCATCATTGAAGAATCAGTGGCATTTAGTTTTAATGGCTCTAATCATATGGGACTTGATGAGGATTAAATTAAACAAGCATTTCATCCCAAGTTTATCTGTAGATGCATGACATAATAAGCAATTGAAAGCTATATTTGTCAATTCTAAGAATGTGCTTTTCTTTATTTACTTTTAAAGACAGTAAATCAATTAAAAATAACACTACTTAAGTAAAGTTAATACAAGCATACCATTGATGGATATTAAGGATTATTTTAATGCTCTTTCTTTCTTTGCTTTTTAACATGTGAAATGTTCAGCCTGAAGAATGTTTTTATTCCTCAAAGAAAATAAAATTTGAAATCCTTCAAATACAACTTTTATTTCATGAATTATTATAGTGTACTCTTTCATCACATAACTAATGAACACCTGTGGAAACACAAATAAATCACATGAGATCATTGTCTGATTTAGTGCTGAGATATGATCACCCTCGTGTAGAAGGCATTTACTCAAGGCACCATAGACTGAAAGCCTGAAATAACAGATTCATGCATATCATTGATCATTGTTACTAATTGAAATATGTCTCCTCAAAAAATATATATGCAATGATATATTGTGAAAGATATGTAATGATGCCTATGATTTGATAAAACAAATCTCTGTAAAGAACTAAAGGGAAAATGCCTCACTTTTCAATCCTTTAAATAGAATCCTATGAGTGCTGAAGAGAAACAATGTCAGTCTAGAGACAAAAGTGCACCTATTCCAGGCCATGGTTTTCTCAATTACTTGTATGCTTCAGAGAGTTGGATAATGACTAAGGATAACAGAAGAAGAATAGATGCCTTCGAGTTTTGGTGCTGGAGAAGAGTCTTAAACATGGACTGCCAAGAAAACAAATAGGCCTGTCATAGAGAGTGTGAAACCAAGTCTCTCCTTGGAGGCTAGGATTCTGAAGTTCCATCTCACTTATTTTGGGCACATGGCCAGGAAAGATTGGTCCATGGAAAAGGACATCATGGTTGGAAGGGTGGACGGACAAAACAGGAAAGGGAGACCTCCAATGAGATAGATTGATACAGTAACTTGGGTAATGGGGGTTGGCGCTTCAGAATTAGTGAGACTGGCTCAGGACAGGGAAGGGTTCAGAAGTGCTGTACATAGGATCACTATATTTCGTAGGTGACTCAATGGCACATAACAATAATAACATACTATGACAGGTTTGGAAGCAGGAATGGCATCCACTTCCTGAACAACATGCCTCCAGAGAGTCTATGAACTTTGATAAATGTTGATAGTTGTAGAGGGGCTTCAGACCTTTTGTTCATAGGGCTGCTATGAGTGGTGCTGGACTTGAAGGCAATCAACAACAACATAATAGAATATAAGGAGATTTTCCCTAGTGTATGGCTTATAATAGCTTTTATCACACCAGAGACAAAAGGAGAAGAAATGAAGCCAAGATGGGTGGATCTCATTACCATCAGGAAAGAATTTCCAGCAATGGACCATGTATTTTTGGACATAGATCCTGCTTGAGGAAGCTCTTTATCACCAATGAAGGCCAAGACCCATGGGCCATTCCAAGAATACCAACACTTACTCCAAACTTGAACTCTATTTTTAAATGTCTATCCTGCTAATCTGTAACGGAATAAATGTGTTTGTTAAAGCCACCTACTTGTGACAATTCTCTTATAAAAGCACTAGATTACTACACCAATCATGTAGATGGCATAGTACTACAAAAATGTTTTCTTCTAATATACAGAAGATCTCAATCAGTTAGTATCAACTCCATGACAACTAACTTCAACAAATTAAAAATGTTACAGAGCCTTTAGAAAGGACTATACAGCCTTAGTTCAAATCCAGAAATGGCTGAAGAAGTTGGAAGTCTGAAGACGCAATAGGGCTGTAGTCTTTCTCCATTGCTGTTCAATCTGTATGCTAAACACATTATTAGAGAAACCAAACTCTGTGACGAAGAGTGTGGCATCAGGATCAGAGGAAGTCTCATCAATAACTTACATTGTGGAGGTGATACAACCTTACCTGCTGAAAGTGAAGACTTGAAGTGCTTGCCCCAGAAGATCTAAAAAGATTTTTTTCAAAATGGACTACATCTCAAAATCAAGAAAACAAAAATAGGTAACATAATAGATGGAGAAAAGATTGAAACTGTCAACTATTTGATCTTACATGAATTCACAATCAGTGTACTTGGTACTAGCAGTCAAGAGCTCAAGAAGTGTAGTGTGTTGGAAAAATCTGCAGTCAAGGGCCCCTCAAAATTACTGAGGAGCAAAGATATCACTTTGAAGGCTAAAGTGTGCCTGATTTGGTATAATCTTTTCAGTCATTTGCTATACATCTGAGATCTGGTCATTGAGTGAAGACAACAGAAGAACTGATGGCTTTGAACTGTGACATTGGAGAAGAGTATTGAATATCCAATGGACTGCGAAAAGAACAGTCAGGGCTTGAAGAGGGTGCAACCAGCATGCTCTTGGAGTCAAAGATGATAAAGTTTCGTATCACACAGTCTGGGTATGTTGCTAGGATATGCTACTCCTTGGAGAGGGACAACATGTTTGGAATTGTTGAGGGTTAGCAAAAGAAAGGAATATACTCAACCAGATGGAATGACACAGTTTCTGCAGCAATGGACTCAGTTACACTAGAAATGGTGACGACTGCACAGGATAGGACTGGATTCAGGTCTTTTTCAATGGCACCTAACAACAAACAACAAGACAAGGTAAGAAAAGTAGTTCCCCACAAGAGTACAAGGAGGTAGAATGGCATTTAAAGCATATAAGAAAATAATATAATGAGAGATGAAGCTAGAGAGGTAGCCATGTGCTTCAATACACAGGAATTTTTCTACCACGCTGAAGGGTTTAGTCTTTATTCTAATTTCAATGGAAAATAATTGAAGGATTTTAAATAATAAGGTTGTGCAGTTCAATTTTCAGTTTAGGAACAAGGTCTATTGTTGTGTGACTTTTAATCTACCTAATGGGGATAATGAATTAGAAGGGAGACATTCTTAATTGAAGACTACTTGGAAGCCTGTTGCTTAAATATAGGGAAAAGACAAAATTCTCTCAGTCTAGATTGAGAGGCAGCAGTGTATATGGAGAAATATATGTTGTTCTTGTTGTTGTTATTGATGTTTGTCATCATGTCGAGCACAACTCATAGCGACCCTATAAAGAAAAGGCCTGAAGCCTTTCTATAACTATCATCATTTATCAAAGTTCATAGAGTTTCCAGAGGCATGTTGAGAAATATATAAAGAAGAATAAATGTAATGATATTTATTAATTATGCCTTTTCTGGGAAACTAGGGAGATGGAGGAATTATGGATGATGCTTCTTGGTTTAGCTGAAGGATACATGGAAGTTACATTTTCTGAAATACTGATAAGGCTTGTGGGGATAGTAAAATAGTAATTTCAGTTGAGAAACATAGATAGCTGTGCTCAAATCTATTCTGACTCATGGTGACCGTATGCATAACAAAGCAAAACATTACCTAGTCCTGCAATTCCCTATGATTGCCCACCTTTTCTATTCCATTAGTTCAGTTACTATACCACTCCATCTCCCAAAGGGTCTCTCTCACTCTCACTCTCAGTCCTGTGTTTTGCCAAACACAAAATATTCCTCCAGCAAGTGATTGATTCCTCCTAATGATGGATCGCAAAAGAACAAGTCTTACAGTATTCGGCTGTGATCCATAAGGCCTTCATTGACTAACTTTCTAAAATAGATCAGCAGGTCTCTGTTCTTAATATGTTAATTTTGGAAACTCTGTTGTTGTTGTTGTTGTTATGTGCCGGCAAGTCACTTGTGACTCATAGCGACCCTCTGTACAACAAGCCTAAACCCTGCTCTATCCTGTGCCATCTGACACACCCATCCCGATTACCCCAGTCACTGAATCAATCCACCTCATAGAGGGTCTTCCCCCCCTGCATTGTCTCTCCACCCCCCAAGCATGATGTCCCTCTCCAAGGACCTGTCCCTCCTTACAACATGTCCAAAGTATGTCAGATAAAGCCCCAGAATCCTTGCCTCCAAGGAGCAGCCTGGTTAACCCTCTCCAGGATGAATCTATTTGTTTTCTTAGCAGTCCATGGGTACATTCAATACTCTTCTCCAGCACCAGAGCTCAAAGGCATCAATTCTCCTTCCATCCTTCCTAGCCATTGCCCAACTCTCTGATGCATAACAAGTGATTGCAAAAACCATAGCCTGTATCAGATGCACCTTAGTTTCTAGAGTGACACCATTGCTCTTCAGTAAGCTGGAGAGGTCCCTAACAGCAGACTTTCCCATCGCAATATGTGGTTTGTTTGTTTTTTTTATTTTAGTTCCTGGCTATTGGTGCCAAGAGTATTGACTGTAGAGTCAAGCAGACTAAAATTGTTAACAATCTCAATCTCTTCACCATTGATCCTGATGCTGCTAATTGGTCCAGTGGTGAGAATCTTTGTCTTCTTGACAACTAGCCTCAATCCATATTGAAGGCTTCAGTCCTTGATCCTCTGAAGCAAGTATTTCAGATCCTCCTCAGTTTCAGCAAGCAGGGTTGTGTCATCTGCATAACACAGATTGTTAATAGATTTTCCACCAACCCTGATGCTACACTTCTCCTCATAGAGCCTCTTGGATAATCTGTTCTGCATACAGGTTGAGAAGGTATGGAGATAGGACACATCCCTGGCATACACCCTTCTCAATTTTGAACCATGCAGTGTTTCCCTGCTCTGTTCTGACAACTGCCTCTTGGTCCAAGTATAAGTTTCTCATTAGAACGATCAAGTGTTCTGAGATTACCATTCTTCTCAGAGTCAGCCACTGTTTGTTATGATACACAGTCAAATGCCTTTGCATAATCAATGAAACACAGACACTGGAACCTTTATTGATGGGTAACATTGCTGAAAATTGAAGGAATGGTAGAGTAACTTTCAGTAGCACAGCAATCTGCAATCTGCCACAGCACAACAAATAGATAAGAAGGTGTGTTATACTTGTGATGAGTTTGAATCATCCACGTAGAAATTCATTTCTCAAATCAGAAGTATATAAAAGAGTTATACAGTTGGAATCTCTCTTTGGGAAGGTTGTTGCATTGTTATCATACAGTCACCTGAAACTAATAGAAACCCTATGCGCAATAGGTCTGAACTCTGCACTATCCTGAGCTAATCTCACTGTCTCCAACTCACACATCGCCATTATCCCAGTTGCTCTGTTAATCCATCTCATCCGGAGTATTCCTTTCTTGTATTCTCCTTCCATCCTTCCATGCATGATATCCTTTTCCAAGGACTCTTCCCAATGTCAAATTCCTTGTCTTCAAAGAGCAACTTGGTTTCACTCTCTCCAGGACAAGCCTATTTTTTCTCTCGGCAGTCCATGTTACATGAGCATCTCCAGCACCACAATTCAAAGGCATCAATTCTTCTTCTGTCATCCTAGTCATTATCCAGCTCTTAGATGTATAGAAAGCAATTGTGAAGTCAGGGCCTGGATCAAATGCACCTTGATCTCTAGATTGGCATCATTGCTCTTTGGCACTCTGGAGAGGTCCCTAACAGCAGATTTTCCCTGACAGGAGATTTTCTAATGCAATTCATCTTTTGATTTCCTGAGGGCTGGTGCCAAGAGTGTTGCTTGTGGAACAGAGCAAGCTGAAACTGGCAACAACTTTAATCTCTTTTTTATCTCTCTTGGTGTTGCCAGTTGGCCCAGTGGTGAGAATCTTTGTCTTTTGTTCTTGAGTTTCAATCCATATTGAAGACCACAGTCTTTGATTTTCTGCAGCAAGTGCTTCAGGTCTTTCTCACTTTTGGCAAGCAAAGTTTACCATCTACATAATGCAGGTTACTGGTGAGTCTTCTTCCAATACTGATGCTACTATTCTCCTCATAAAGTCCAGCCTCCGAGATGATCTGCTCTTTATATAGATTGAAAAGGTATGAGAACAGGACACATCCTTGATGCATTCCTTTCCTGAGATGAACTATGCAGTGCTTCTTTACTCTGTTCTCGATGACTGCTTCCTGGTCCAGAAAACAAATAAACAAACAAAAGTTAATTATAGAAAATTATTGTGTTCAGTGTGGGAGAAGTTGGGGCTACCTCTTCTTATGTGAGTAAGTGCCTGTGAAAATCCACTGGGGGATTAATTATGAGTTGGTTCTGATTTGACAGAACACAACAACAACAACAACAGTGCCTTCAGTATGAATTAAACCTGAGTATAAATAAAAGACAACTAGATCAAAAAGCAACATCATAAAAAATGGAGAAATAATTAAGGTTTTCAAAGATTTCATCAGTTCTCAACAAAGTAAAGTCAAGAAATCCAAAAACCTATTGAATGGAGTAAATCTGTTGAAAGGGCATCTGTATAGAGTTAAATAGTAAAGGTGTCACTTTGAAGCCTAGAGGTCACCTCACCCAAGCCGTGATATTATGACAGCTAGACAATTAATAAGAAAAAATAGGACCAAAAATAATTAACGCATTTGGATTATGATGTTGGTGAAGAATGCCAGAGACTAGTAGAAGAATGAATCTATCTTAAAAGATCTACACACAGAATGTTCCTTTGAGGCAAAGATGAATATAATCATCTCTTCTACTTCACATATAGTTCCTGCAGAGAAACATCACATTTCATAAAGTAAGTCAAAGAAAAAGAGCGTCAACAAAATGATTGACACAGTGATACCTACAACAGGCTTACAAATAACAGTGATTATGAGACTGGCACAGACCCAGTAGTATTTCCCTCCACTGTACGTAGGTTGATATCATATGAAACTGACTCAAGAACATCTAACAACAAAACAGCACAGATGAGAATTAGTAAGAATGTTTATAAGTAGACTGAGAGGATGCTGGCAGGAATAACAGAAGGAAACATATCTACCTGTTGGCTGATTAAAAAACAAACAAAAATGTATGCTATGAAAAAGTATTCCATGAATAACTCATGTTGAAAAATGATGCTCTCCACACATAGTTTCCTCCTATTAGGAATTCTTATGATCAAGGAAAAAAATCCTTAACCTACTTAAATCCAGACTTCCATTTGACCGTAAAATTGTTTTCTCATAAAAAACCCTATTTTTTCAGGCATCACCTGTTCACAGCCTGTAGAATAAAATTTGCAGATGTTCTCTCAAGCACTTTTATGTGGAACTGTCTTTCTGCCAGGCCATTTCTTCTTCATTTCTTTTTCAACCATTTGATAGTTAATGCCACTTAAATAGAATTTATTTTGCAAAATGTGCTATTCAATAGGCTAGCATAATTAAGGAAATTCTATATCTACAGGATCTAAAATAAAATTGTGTGAGACATTAATAGTTCCTTAAACCTATGAATCTATTCATTTGCTAAATTCATATCAACAGTAAATAAAAGCATCATATTAAAGAGAGTAGAAAGTAGAAAAAGATATATTCAGAGTCAAAATATATTGATTTCCTCTATTCTCATCTATATAAATTGGTAGGAGCTACTTAAAGCACTTTGTTGAGAGTTCTGAGGGTAGCTCTTGCCTCAGAAAGAAAGAAAGAGTAAGTTAGCAATATCTGCAATGAAAAAAAGAGAAGAATAAATAATATAGAACAAATATTTTTTCAATTACTTTATGTGATATAATAAAAAAAAAGAATTATATATTGTTCTAATGAAATGTTGATAATTTATTTTCAGAAAGAAAGTACCATGTAGAAACATTCTCATTCACGAGATTATTGGAACTGAAATGGGAACATACCTCTGCTTGACCATAACTTAAAACTGTTTTTATTGTATTCTATTGCAGCATTTGGATAGCCTGTAGAAGATATCTAAAAGTTATAAGAGTAATTATGTTGAAGAATGACATTTGAAACATTTTTTAAAATGATATAAAATTTGAAATTCCTACTGATCATAACAGATACAATAAGTTTTTCCTCATTGTTTACAAAAGAAATAATTTTATTATGCATCATTAGAAGTGTTTATTTATAAAAATAATTTTATTTCTATGTAATCCGCTGGGTTCTATGAGGAGAAATGTGGGGTCAAGATCGGTGGACGATTTATCAACAGTCTGCGTTATGCGGATGACACAACCCTGCTTGCTGAAACTGAAGAAGAGCTGAAGCGCCTGCTGCAGAGTGTTAAGGACTGTAGCCTGCAATATGGATTGAGGCTCAATGTCAAGAAGACAAAGATTCTCCCCACTGGACCAATTGGCAGCATCAGGATGGATGGTGAAGAGATTGAGATTGTTCACAGCTTTAGTTTGCTTGGTTCCACAGTCAACAGTCTTGGCACCAGCAGCCAGGAAATTAAAAGGCGCATTGCCATGGGAAAGTCTGCTGTTAGGGACCTCTCCAAAGTACTGAAGAGCAATGGTGTCTCTCTCTCTGGAGACTAAGGTGCGTCTGATACAGGCCATGATCTTCGCAATCACTTGTTATGCATCAGAGAGTTGGACAATGACTAAGGAGGATAGAAGGATAATTGATGCCTTTGAGCTGTGGTGCTGGAGAAGAGTATTGAGAATACCATGGACTGCTAGGAAAACAAACAGGTTTGTCCTGGAAAGGGTTAAAACCGGGTGGCTCCTCGGAGGCAAGGATTGTGAGGCTCCGTCTAACATACTTTGGACATGTTGTGAGGAGAGACAGGTCCTTGGAGGACATCATGCTTGGGAGGGTGGAGGGACAGCGCAGGAGAGGAAGGCCCTCTATGAGGTGGATTGATTCAGTGACTGGGATAATTGGGATGGGAGTGTCAGAGACAGTGTGATTGGCACAGGACAGACTGGAGTTTAGGGCTGTTGTACATAGGGTTGCTATGAGTCGGAAGCAACTCGACGGCACATAACAACAATCCATTGTATACATACAAATTTGAAGGGAAACCCAATGTTTCAAGCATATTAAGACATTCTCTCTATGAATGAAAAGAGAAATAAAACACTAGGTTGTGAGTGAGCCTGCAGGTCTACTTAGTATAAATTTAAGCAGAAGTGGCCAGGAAATGAGTGGGTGGGGGGAAAGGGGAGGGTGGGCGGGAGGGGAGGGCGGAGGGTGTAAAGATGAAAGTAAGAGGAGGAGCAATAACTTGGTTTACAGGTCAGAACAAGATCCTTATTCATCTATGTCCTTGAAATGATGATGAAAGTCTAAAGTAACATAAGAGAAGCATGTCATACATGATGTTAACAACACAAAAGGAGCAGAAAATAGCTTCAAAAGCAGATTCAAGCCAAGCCACTCATTGGATAGGGTGTATGATCTGGGCGACTCTTTTAAATCTTTTAAAATAAAATAATTGGAGAATAGTGTTACAGGTCTCCTTCCTGGAAGATCTTTCAGAAGTGTTGTTGTTGTTGTTGTTATGTACCATGGAGGGATTATGACTCTTTTAACGACCCTATGAACATCACAGGGCTATTCATAACAAGCAACTAGCTAAAATGTATAAGAAGACACATAAAGAAAGAGAGAAATATGATTAAAGATAGCACAAAAATTTATTCTCCAAAATACATAGTTAATACTTCAAATATCCAAGCAATAAAAATATATATAATACATGAACAGATTGTAAAGATAATATTAGTTCAGTCAGCTTTCCATCTCTTGTGCATAGAGTCACCATGCATCACAATAGACTTAAAATCACATTACAACAATAGTGCTGAACTTTTGTTCAGAAACAAAAACAAATATTAAACTGATAGTAATTATACCACTTATCAATATTCACGTCAACTAACTGTCCAACTTTGTTATGTTTCATGTCCCAACTGAAAAGTAACTCTTCATGACTCCTCCCTAGAAGACTGCAGACTTAGAGACCATTTTCTTCATTTTTCCCCTATCATAATACTTAGTGCTCAGCTGATTTTAAATATTATTTTTTTTAATGTTATAGTTAATGGTGGGGTTTTGTAGGCTGTTTTATACTGGTTTATTTACAAAATTCACAGACATTGTTTTTCACACTGTATCTTTCCCACTTCTTCACCCCTCACATTCCACCAATCAAATTGTGTGACCCCATGATTAATGCCCCCTCCCCATCCATTCTTAGTCATCTGCTCCCCTCACCCTGGATCCTCAGGCTCATTTTATAGGTAATAGTCTTATACTATATTTTCCTTGTGCAACTGAGTTAGTTTACTAAGAATAATACTCTGGAGTCCCTCTCAAGATAGGTAGTAATTTTACCAAATCAGTGCTTCTTTGTGCTGCATAGTATTCCATCGTGTGAATGTAACTTGATTTCTCAATCCATTCAATTGCAGTTAAATAAGCTATTCCCCAAATAAACAAAGCACTTCTGCAAAGCAAAAATGAAGTGGGAGGTATAGCATTCCCTGACCTCAAAACCTACTACACAATGGTAGTCACCAAAACAACATGGTACTGGTACAATGACAGGCACATAGACCAAAGGAACAGAGTGGAGAACCCAGAAACAGACTCAGTTTTTTATGATCAACTGATATTCGACAAGGAAATAAAACTTATCAAATGGTGAAATCAAAACCTCTTCAACAAATAGTGCTGGCAAAACTGAACTGCTACCTGTAGAAAGCTGAAAAAAGGATCTACATCTTACACTATATGCAAAAATCAACTCAAGGTAGACCAGAGACCTGGAAGTAAATCCCCAAACCATAAATTTCATCAGAGATAAACTGGGATCAAGCTTAGATAGCCTAGTCTATGGTAAGAAGAGACTGCCAAATATAGCCAGAAATGTAAAATCTAGAAAGTAAAAAAATGATGAATGAGACCTTCTAAAGATTAAATCCCTGTGCACGTCAAAAAAATTTTGAACAGAGTGAAAATAAAAAATGTAGTGACTGGAAAAAAAAATTGTCGATACCATTTCAGACAAGGGTCTCATATCAAAAGTTTAGAGAATCCTACAAGACCGCCACAAGAAAAAAGACTGATAACACAATTACAAAAGGGGCAAAAGACATGTAAAGAATTTTCACAGAGGAAGATATTTGGATGGCCAACAGACACATGAAGAATGTTGCAAATCACTGGCAATAGAGAGATGCAAATCAAGAGCACAATGAGATACCATCTCACACCAGAAGCAGTGACAAAGTTTAACGGGTCAGCAAGTAATAAATGTTGGAGAGGATGTGGCAAGACAAGGACTCTTATACGTTGTTGGTGGGATTGTAAACTGTTACAACCACTCTAGAAGGCAGTTTGGCGCTTCCTCAAAAAGTTGAACATGGAAATTCCATATGACACAACTATTCTACCCCTTAGAATATACCCTGAGAGAAAAAGAACTGAGGCACAAACAGAAAATTATACACTGATGTTCATAGCAGCTTTATTCACCATTGCAAGAACATTGAAACAGTACTAATTAATTTTTAAAAGATACATGGAAGAACACTAAAAGTCCTAAACCACAACATAAACAGTCTTCCAAGCATCCTGGAAAATAAATCTACAACCAGGAGAGGATAAAATAGATGAATGGGACCTTCTACGACTTAAATAGCTATGCACATCCAAAAACTTCTCCAACAGGGTAAAAAGGGAAACCACAGATTGGGGAAAAAATATTTGGTAATGACGTGTCTGACAAGGGACTTATATCTAGAATTTATAAAATACTTAAGCACACAACAAGATAAAAGTAAATAACCTAATTGAAAAATGGGCACAAGATATGAACACTTCACCAAAGAAGACATTCAGATGGCTAACAAACACATGAAGAAATGTTCAAAATCCCTAGATCTTAGAGAGTTGAAAATCAAAACAACTATGAGATATCATTTCACCCAGTAAGAATAGCAAAATTTAACAAAACAGGAAATATCAAATGCTGGCGGTATTGTGGAGAAACTGGAACTCTTATTCACTGTTGGTG
>NW_006399835.1:3360881-3362295 GCF_000299155.1 Elephantulus edwardii | reverse complement strand
GTGCGGTTGGCGCAGGATAGAGCAGGATTTAGAGCTGTTGTGCATAGGGTCGCTATGAGTCGGAAACGACTCGATGGCACATAACAACAACAAATTATTCATTGTACAAAGTTATATTATTTGGACTGGAAGTTCATTTCTGTTGTTGGTAGGTGCTTTTGAGTCAAGCATGACTCATCAACAATGAACAGCCCTATGAACCATGGAGCTGAACCCCACCCTATGCTGTGCCACCCTCACAAATTCTGACACACTATAGCTGATTGCAGCATGTCAATTCCAGGGTCAAGGCTCTTCCTCTCATTTGCTGACCCTTATACCCTTAAGCATCATATCATGTCCCTCTCTAAGGAATAGCCCCTAACAGCATGCCTGAAGTATGTGAGGTGAAGCCTTATTCATCTTAATCTCCAAAGAGCACTCTTGCTGTACCTTCTCCAAGAAATATTTTTTTTGTTCTTTTACAGTCCATTAAATGTTCAGTGCTGTTCTCCAACACTACAGCTAAAAGATATCAGTTTTTCTACCATCATTCCTATACCTATATAGTCCAGATCTCAGATGCACAGAAAGTGATCAGAAAGACTATGGCCTGAATCAGACATGCTTTAGTGCTCAAAATGACATCATTACTCCTCAACAATTTGGATAGGTTCCTAGTGGTGGACTTTATCAGTGCAATATGTCTCCTTATTTCCTAACTGCTGGTACTAAGAATGTTAATTGTGGATCCATGTAAGAGGAAGTTGTTGACAGTTTCAATCTCTTCTCCATTTGTCATGATGTTGCCTATCAGTTTAGTGCTAAGAATCTGTTTTCTTGACATTGAGATGCAATCTCTATTGAAAGCTCCATTCCTTGATCTTCTGCAAAAAGTGCTTCAAGTAACAAGTGTCAGTGGTAATGAAGGAAGAAGTGGAAGCTGCATTGAGGGCTTTGGCAAAAAATAAGGCCCCAGAAATCAATGGGACACCAAGTGACTTGTTTTAATTAAGACGTTGCTGCAAATGACCGCAAATGTGTTTCTAAGCACGGCCATCAATTTAAAAAGTGTGCGACAACATGTTAACAGATGCAGCCTTGGATGTGCTCACTTGTCTATGCCAGGAAATATGGAGGACAGCTGTCTGGCCAATGGATTGAAAGAGGTCCATATTTGTTCCCATTCCCAATGAAGATGATCCAACTGAATGTGGAAGCTATCAAACAATATCACATGCAAGCAAGATACTGGTAAAGATCATTCAAAAATGGCTGGAACAAAATATGAACAAATAAAAACAAATTTAAAAAATGATTGGAACAGTACATAGTCAGGGAACTGCCAGAAGTTCAAGCAGGTTTTTAGAAGAAGCCATCATTGCTGATGTTAGATGAATCTTGGCTGCATGTAAGTAATACCAAAAAAATGTCT
>NW_006399835.1:3359000-3360780 GCF_000299155.1 Elephantulus edwardii | reverse complement strand
ACATCAGGGTTGAGAGGAGATAGAAAAGGAGGGGAGGAATGATGTATATTGCATTGAAACAGATGAGGGAGAGATTTGTTTCAAAGGGATATATGAATGAGTATTCTTGTCATTACAGAAGTCCAGAGTGAAGGCTGCATAGTGGAATGAACATGGGGGAGGGATTGCATAACAATGAAAGAGTTTTTATTTTTGTTTTCAAGGTAGGAATGATTTGGGAGGGGGGTAGTAGGCAGGGGAAAATAGTGCAACAATGAATGACTGGAAAAAAACCCTAATAAAACCAAACCAAAAACCTAAAGCTGAAATGAGAGTTGTCTGGAATTAACATATGGATCAAAACTCTGAAACTCATTGGCAGTGTGCCTGGATCAACTCATAACTGAACCTGCAGCAAATTTTCAGAGGCTGTAAGTATCTCAGGAGGAGATCATTCACCCTTCTCCATGTAACAGCTGGTTGATTCAAACTATGCTCTTTTGGGTTGCTGGCACAACTCCCTACCCATTAGACCACCAAAGCTCCCTGACATAAAAGTAGACATCTCCTTATAGGCAGACCTCTTAAGTAACATTGTTTAAGCTTTTAAAGAAACTCATTTATATACAAATGGCCATTCTTTCACATTTTATGTGACTACAGAATAAAATATTTCTGAAGCATATTTTTAAAATACCCCAAAATAACATACTGGAAATAATTTTTAGTTTCTGTTTCTAAGATGAATGCTTTAAAAGATTTTGATGAAATTATTTGAGTCATTGTTTCCTTACAACACTGTCACAAAGGCATCCTTTCATATGGAACAAACACTTGAAACTAAGACTATCATGAGCTTGGAGTTCATTTTATTTCAAGCCAAGATGCTTAGTATTTTAGGCTGCTGCTTCTTCATAAATAAAACAAAATCTCCTCCCCTTTAAAAAAGATAAATTTTGTTTCACTCATTTTCTATCATGCAGCTCAGCCTTCAAATGAAAAAGATGTAACTGCATAATTTTACTGAATGATAAGTACCTGGACTTTCACCAGTGGCTTAGTACTTAATACCTCTAAATATTATCTAGCACTAACATTAGCTTCCATAAAAGGCCACCCTTCTTTCAAATTTCCAACATCCTCAAAAGAAATACAGATTAGAAATTGGAGCCTGTGGTACTCTAAAAGATAGACTTAATCAAACATTATGAATTCTGTAGACTTTTCTGTATCAATAGCTTTAAAAAGAATCCCTCTATAAATAGGAAGACAGTGGCAAGTATGCTGCTTCTTTGATTGCCTGGCATAAAATGCATTAGATTCTGGTCTGTAGTCTTTCAGCCTCATTTACAGCTAGAAGAAAAACCAACAGCACCTCCAACAGCAAAGAAATGAACAGTGAGTTCTGCAGTTCTGCTTGTGTGTGTTTTTATAAGAAACTTACATTCCTCTCAATGAAATTCTGACAAGCAGCAGCAACTTCATTGAGTTCATTTCTTTGAATTATGCGTTTGCCCAAATGTCTAAGAATTAAACATTAAATAAAACATTTCTGTGACCATTTTATTGAATCATACTTAGGAAATACTATTTTCCATTTTTTCATAGGCTATTAAGGACAGCTTTCACAGCAACAGACACACTGTGATTAATCTTTGTAAAGCACCTTTTTTGTTGTTTCTTGCTTCTAAAAATTAATGTTAATATTCATATTTTGAAATAATTTTAAAAGCTGTCATTTAATCACTATTTATTTTACTGGTATAAAATTAATTAAGATATTCCTTCTCAGAGCAAAAGA
>NW_006399835.1:3353569-3354847 GCF_000299155.1 Elephantulus edwardii | reverse complement strand
CCATATTTTCCAACTACTGTTCCCTCTTCCTACTTTTACACTCCAGTCACCAAATATCATCAACACATCCTGATTACATGTTTGGACAATTTTGGACTGTAAAATTTGGTAAAAATTCTTAATTTATTCCTCTTTGCCTCTAGATGTGCTCATGTGGAATTTATACCTGGACCAGGAGGCTACTGTGCAAATGGAGCAGGGGAACACTGCATGGCTTAGAATTGGGAAGGGAGTGTGCCAGTGCTGTATTCTCTTTCCATACCTATTCAAACTGTAAACTCAGCAAATTATCTGAGAAGCCGGGTTCTGTGAAGAGGAGTGTGGCATCAGGATTGAAGGGAGACTCACCAATAACTTTTATTATGCAAATGACACAACCTTTCTTGCTGAAAGTAAGATTTTAAGCACTTGTTGCAGAAGGTCAAGGAATGCAGCCTACCCTATGGATCACATCTCAATGTCAGAAAAACAAAGATTTTTTTTACTACTTGACTGATAGACAACATCATGATGGATGGAGAGGTGCTTGAAACTGTCAACAGCTTCATTTTGCTTGGATCCACAACTAACATCCTTGGTACTAACAGTCAGGAAATATGGAGACACATTGCACTGGGAAAATTTGCAGTGAGGGACCTTTTCAAATTATTGAGGAGGAGGAGTTACGTCAGTTTGAAAAATAAGGTGTCTGGTTCAGGCTATACTCTTTCCAATTATTAGTTATACATCTGAGAACTGGACAATAAATAAGGGTGATAGATAAAGGATTGATATCTTTGAGCTGTGATGTTAGTGAAGCACACTGAACATCCCATGGATGACCAAGAGAATGAACAGATATGTCTTGGAGAAAGTGCAGCGGGAGTGCTCTTTGGAGGCAAGAATGTTAAGGCTTTGTCTCACATATTTTGGACATGATTTAGGAGGTACTTATTCCTTGAAGAAGGAATGATATTGGGGAAGATGGAGGGTCAGAGAAAAAGGGTGACCTTCAGCCGGGTAGATTGATACAGAGACTGCTGTAATGGGCTTTTTTGTATTAGGAAGTATGGAGATGGTGCAGAATAGAGCAGGGTTCAGAACTTTTGTTTACAGTGTAGCTATGAGTTGTGCTCAATTTGAAGGTGCCTAACAGCAATAACAAAGTCCTTTGTTTCTAAATTTTGCATTTCAGTCACCAATTATTATTACTAATGCATCTTTATTACATCTTTGATCTATATCAGACTGCACAAGTCAGTAATTACTGTCATGTGCTGGCAAGTAGGGACTGACTCA
>NW_006399835.1:3350107-3353469 GCF_000299155.1 Elephantulus edwardii | reverse complement strand
AGTTTGTTTGTTTTTTTTTCTATAATTATATTTAATTAATTTTCATAAACATTTACAGAGATTTTGGGTTTCCATTCATTCATTGTTGCACTATTGAGTTTTGATGACACAAGTTAAGTGGTTGATTGGTTATCAATGGAAAATTTGAAAATACAAATCCGCCCAGTAACTCTTCAGAATGATAAATATCTGATAATCTGTTCCCATAAAAATTACATTCTAGGCATCCTCAAGGGGAAATTCTTCTCTACCATATGGGGTCACTATAAGTTAAAAATTGACTCCACAGCATCTAACAACAACATTACTTGGGCATTTCATATTTCAAATGTCAGTCAAAACTAATCTTTCAGAAGAATTGCCTGCTTCAATTCTCTCAAACCTCTCAACCTGGACTTTTTTGAGTCATCCAATTTGATATAAGTTGCCCTCAAGAAGAAAAACAGTGAACAACAAAAAACTACTTTCAATAAGTGAAAATTCTATAATATAAAGTTAGAAATTTCTAAACTACTGAACAGAGTTTTAGTGTCCTCAATACATCAATCATTGTAAGAAAATATTTCAAGAGAGTTCTGACAAGAAAAGAGTGAATACAGCCCATTTGCTACTGCAATAGATTTCTTAGTCTTAGAAATTCTGAAGCTATAATTTGTAGTCATTATTTGTGTTACAATTTTTTTCAGGTATATAAATGAATTCATAATAGGATAATTTTAACTATAACAGTATATTTGCACAAAGGTTTTTGTTTGTTTTATTTCAGCATAGATCAGATAAAAAGTTGATAAGGATGATTGACAATTTATCAAAAGTGAAAATCTAGCCTCTTGGAAAATATGGAGTTATGGTTCAGTTTTCAATTTCACATCCTAACACATTTCATCTGGTGATTATCTCTCTGTAACAAGTACTCTGTATTTAATTGTATAATGAAATGTAAATGAACTTATAGTTTATTTAATATAGTAAAAATACTCATAGAATACCTAATGTTGTTGTTGTTGTTGTTAAGTGTTATTGAGTCAAGTATGACTCAGAGTGACCTTATGAACAATAGCTTTAAATCATGACGTATCCTGCACCATCTTTGTCGTCTCTGATATACTTGATCCCATTGTAGCAGCCACTGTGTCAGTCGTCTCATTATGGGTCTTACTCTCCTTCTCTGACCCTCCACCTTTCTAAGCATAACATCCTTTATGAAGGAGCAGCCTCTCCTAAGAACACGCCCAAAGTATGTGAGACAAACCTTCACCATCCTTGCCTTTAAGGAGCACTCTGGCTGTACTTTCTCCAAGACTTATTTGTTTGTTCCTTTGGTATTCCATGAAATACACAACATTCTTCTCCAACACTGGAGTTCAAAGGCATTGATCCTTCTTCTACCATCCTTATTAATTTTCCTGCTCTCAGATGGATAGTAATTGATTTAAAAGACCATGGCTTGATTCAGGCACACCTTAGTCTTTAAGCTGACACCATTGCTCTTCAACACTTTGGTGTGATCCCTGACAGAAGACTTTCCCAATGCAATATGTCTTTTGAGTTTTTGATTGCTGGTGGGACTGGTGTTGTTTGTAGATCTAAAGAAGATTAAATCACTAACACTTTAGTCTTTTATCTATCACGATATTGTCATCTATCATGATGTTGTCAATTGACCCAGTGGTGAAGATCTTTATTTTCCTGATAATGAAATATAATGGATAGTACAGTATAGTCTTTGATCTTTTTCAACAAGTGCTTCAAGTCCTCCTCACTTTCAGCCACCGAGATTGTGTCATCTGCATAATTAAGATAATTGATGAGTATTAGATATACCAAGGATGGCTAGGAGAATAAATAGGTTTCTCCTAGATAGGGTGAAGCCAGGCTGCTCCTTGGAGTTACAGATTCTGAAGCTTCGTCTGACACTCTAGACATGTTGCAAAGAGGAACCAGTCATTGGAGAGGGACATCATGCTTGGGAGGGTGAAAGGATAGTGCAGGAGAGGAAGACCCTCTATGAGATGGATTGATCAGGTGTCTGGGGTAATGGAGTAGGTGTGTCAGACACAAAAAGTTTGGCACAGTATAAAGCAGAATATAGGGATGTTGTACATAGGATTGCTATGAGTCATAAGTGGCTCGATGGCACATAACAATAACAACATCTATAAAGACACAAGGACCTCAGGCAAACAATTTTAAGGAATTGAATTCTTACGATATTAGTCTGGAAAAGAAAAAAGCACAGTACGTTTGATCTGTTGTTTACAAAATTGTGAGACACAGCATTGAAACAGATGAGGGAGAGAACTGTTTAAAACAGATTAGGTATTCTTGTCATGACAGGAGTCCAGAATGAAGGCTGCATAGTAGCGTGGACTTGGGGGGGAGGGGAAGGGATTGTATATAATAAGGGAAGGATTTTTCTTTTACTTTTCAAAATGAAGGCGGCATAGTGGAGTGGACTTGGGGCGGAGGGATTGTATATAACAATGAAAGAATTTTACTTTTCAAAGAGAAAAGTGAACTGGGAAGGGAGATGTTGTGTAGGGAGAAAAGCGCAACAATTAATGAACGGAAATCCACAAAGTCTCTGTAAACTTTCATTAGAATTAATTTAAAAAAATTCTTCAGTAAAAAAGAAAAAAAAAATAGTGAGACACTGAGCAGAGATCTAAGTTGTACCTCAACTCTTATCCCAGAGAAACTGTGAGATAATAAGTGAAATGATGCAGAAGGCAGAGTAAGATGGTGCAGAAAAATCAAGGCTTCTGTTTATTCTTCCAGAAAATAACTCATTGAAGAAATAAATAGAAACAGACACAGACTGAAATTTTAGATCTCTGGATGGTAGCTGACATATTAGAGAGTTAGGGCGACTCCAGAAGTAGACGAGTGCAGGAGAAGGAACGACGCAGAAGGTGTCCAGTAACACCTGGAATGCTCATTCATCACAGTCATTTTAAGTGGGGCTCGTTTTCACTACCCATCTCCCATAAAAGAACACAGAAAAGAAGATAATTTGGGGAAGAAGTTGCGTGATTTTATTTTTTTAAGGCATAAAACATTGTTAAGGGAGTTCCTCAGCCTTGTGAAGTTGAGAAGGGGTAAAAGAAGATAGATGGTGATATTGAAAGAGAATGCTATTGAACTTCAATCAGTCTGTAATGAAGTAGAAATGACTCATAATAGTTCTTTCTGTTGAGTCAGACCCAATTCATAGCTTACCATCCAAGGGATTTTTCCAAAGCTGAAAATCACACAGAAAAAGATTGCCAAACTTTTTCCTGAAGAACCACTAGTAGATTTTGAACCACCAGAGAGGCAAAACCTTTGGGTTATCAGGGCAGCTTACCACAAACTATCCCAGC
>NW_006399835.1:3339093-3341289 GCF_000299155.1 Elephantulus edwardii | reverse complement strand
CGCAAGAGATGTGATGGCACATAACAACAACAAATATATATATATATATATTTTCTCTCTCGGGTCTCTTGAACTCAAGTCTCTTGAACTTCAAGATAAATCTTGAAATGTTCTTTTTAACTATGAATGTAATTCAATTTTTGTTCAATTTGTCATTCCTGACACTCCAGATATATGACTGTCTGATTCAAAGTGGCCAATACCAATCTATCTCAACTCTCTATTGCCTAGGATTTCAACTTTTATACTTTCCATTTCATTTTTTGAACTTTCAAATTTCCTACATTCACACTTTGGCCATACCGTATTTTAATTATTACTAGATGTGTTAAGTTCTTCTATATATTTTTTAGTGTCTTCCAATCTGAGATGCTTTACTTTCAGTATTAAATCTAAAAATTTTTCTCTGGTATTCAGTTATTCATAGGATTTCCTAAACTTGTTATTTCATAAGTAAATGGCCAATTCTGCATATTATTCTTTCTTAGTCTGTAAATTCGGCTAAAACCTGTCCACCATGATTGACCCTGCTGGTATTTTGAATACAGTGGCATAGTTCCAATATCACAGCAATATTCAAGTCAGCCCAGTAGAGCAAACTGACAAACAAATGCTATACACATAAGAGTAAATTATTCTAGTGAGCATATACATACTCTATAAATAAATAGCTACATACATGTAAATCCTACAGATAAATACTGCATCCATAAAATCAAACCATAAAACAAGCAATCATATAAATATTATTATAAATAACATGTATACTATGGAAAACTGTGTCAAGAGTGTCTCCAGAGGTAAAATGTATGTGTGGTTATGTGGCATCTAGTCATCTGCGACCCCTTGTGACCTGTGTACATTAGCTGTGAAACCTGCTCTATCCTCTGCCAATCTCATTGTCTCCAACAGACCTAATCCCATTTCTCTGGTCACTGAGTCAATCCATCTCAACCTTGTCTTCCTTTCTTGTGCTGTCCTCCTAACTCCCCAAACATAATATTCTTCTCCAAGGACTTGTCCCTCCTGGCCATGTGTCCAAAGTATGTGAGAAGGACTTTCAAAATCTTTGCCTCCAGGGAGCAGCTTGGTTTCACCCTCTCTAGGACAGATTTGTTTGTTCTCCTGGCTCTCCACGGTATATTCAATACTCTTCTTCAGTACCACACCTCAGAAGCATCAATCCTTCTTCTGTTATCCTTAGTTATTGTCCAGCTCTCTGACATATATCAAGTAATTGCAAAGACCATGGCCTGTATCAGGGGAATCTTAATCTCCAGACTGACAGCCTTGCTTTTCAGGACTCTAACGAGGTCCCTGACAACAGACTTTCTGAATGCAATTTGTCTTTGATTTCCTGACTGCTGGTGCCAAGAGTACTGACTGTGGAACCAAATAAGGCATGTACATACACACATTAGTGAAAGAAAATAATTGGTTACTAAGAATACTTTATCCACGTGTCCATCAAAAATGAGAAATCAAGATAGTATCAAACAGAAGCTCTGGGAATTTGCTTCCACCAAAGCAGCTACACAAATATTACTTAAAGGAGTTCTCCAAATGGAAAAGCAAGAGCATTAAATAAACAATTCTTTCTTCACATGTCAAAGAATTAGGTAAACAAAATAAGAGATAAAAAGTGTAAGAGAGGAAAAAATATATAAGAGAGAGTCAAATAAAACAGCAACATGTACAATTGTAAAGATCAAGTAAATGTGTTTAGAGAACAAACTCAATAAGTAAATCTTACAAATAATAGAACATCAATTCTTAAGGAGCATGTACAAAGTAAATTTATAGAATATAAATTTATATCTTGATATGAATACCAACAGCAAGGAGGGATGAATGGACATATCAAGAATAAATACTAAGTGTTGTTTATATGTTAAACATGGTTGTAAGTATTATAATGTAACATATATGGTAACCAGTAAGAAATCACCAAGAGAATAAAAAGAAAGTTAGCAAAAAAAGCTCATCATAGAAGATCAATTAAATACAGGCAAAAACAACAATGCCAATCTTTCAAAAAGAAGGTTAAAAAAAAACCCAACTCAATTACAAAAAAACAAATAGTAAAATAAATGAAGTAGACACTTTGTCTTGATCAATATACTTAAATATGTTGTTGTTGTTATGTGCCATCGAGTCGTTTGCAACTCATAGCGACCCTATGTACAACAGCCCTAA
>NW_006399835.1:3329559-3338583 GCF_000299155.1 Elephantulus edwardii | reverse complement strand
TGGCACTACAATCAACATTCTGGTTAACAGTATCCAGAAAATTAAAAGATAAATTGCACTGGGAAAGTCTACTGTTCTGACAGACCTTCCAAGGTACTGAGGAGCAACGATGTCAGTCTAGAAACTAAGGTGCGCCTGATACAGGCCATGGTATTTGCCTTTATTTGCTATGCATCAGAAAGCTGGACAATGACTAGGGATGACAGAAGGAGAATTGATGTCTTTGAGCTTTGGGGCTGGAGAAGAGTATTGAATATACCATGGATTGCAAGGAGAACAAACAGGTTCAACCTGAAGAAGGTGGAGCCAGGTTGCTCCTTGGAAGGAAGGATTCTGAAGATTCATCTGACATAGTTTGGGCATGTTGCAAGGTGGGATCAGTCCTTGCCTGAGAGGGTGAAGGGACAGTGCAGGAGAGGAAGACCCTAGATGAGATGATTGATTCCATCACTGGGGTAATTGGGGATAGGTGTGTCAGAGACAATAAGCTTGGCAAGAGATAGAGCAGGGTTTAGGGCTATTGTACATAGGATGGCAATGAGTCACAAGTGACGCTACAACACATAACAACAACAAATATTCCATTAGGGAACTCAGATGGCCTACTTCTAAGAAGGTGTGCTGCAGTCCCAAAGACACTTGGCTCGAATCCACCACCTGCTTTGAAGGAGTAGGATGGGCAATCTCTTCTCCTGTGATTTACTGCCTCTGAAAAGCTGCTGGAGGGTGAGCTATGGGTAGGTTCCAACTCAACAGCACATAATAATAACAGTTGTCCCATGCAAAAAGCAGAGAATGGTAGAATAGATTAAAAAAACAAAACAAAACATGATCATTTTGTTGTCTACAAGAAAAATACCTACGATGCAAAACACAACAGACTAAAAATAAATAGAAGGAGAAAAGAAATCCATGCAATCAGTAAGAGAAACCAAAACAAACCAAAATAATACAAAGGTGGCATTCTGATATGAATGAGGTATACTTTAAATTAAAATCTATTAGAAGAAATAAAAGGACATTATCCAATGTTTAGAGTCAATTTAGTAAGAAATTATCATAATATAGATAACAGCAATGAACCAAAATCCACGCAACAAATATTGACTGATATGAAAGGAGAAACAGACAACTCCATAATAACTGTAAGATACTCCAGGACACAACTTTAAATATACACAGAATATTTAAAAGTCACTAAGGGCATCAAAATAACAAAGATTTTCACCACTGGGCTGATTGGCAGCATTATGATAGATGAGATGGTGAAGAGATTGAGATTGTTAATAGCTTTAGTTTACTGTGTTACACAATCAATAGTCCTGGTACCAGCAGCCATGAAATTAAGAAACTAATTGTATTGGGAAAGTCTGCTGTTAGGGACTGAAAAGCAATGGCATAAGTCTAGAGACTAAGGTGCATCTGAACCAGGCCATAGTCTTTGCAATTGCTTGCTATGTGTCACAGAGCTGGACAATGACAAGGGTTGATAGGAGAGTTGATGCCTTTGAACTGTGGTGCTGGAGAAAAGTATTGAATATACATGGACTGTCAGGAGAACAAACAGGTTCATCCTAAAGAAGGTAAAGCCAGGCTGTTCCTTGGAGGCAAGGATCCTGAGGCTTCGTCTGACATACTTTGGGCATGTTGCAGGGAAGGACCAGTCCTTGGACAGGGACGTCATGCTTGGAAGAGCAGAGGGGCAGAGAAAGAGAGGGAGACCATGGATAAGAGGGATTGATTCAGTGATGGGGGTAATGAGGGTAGGTGTGTCAGAGACTGTAAAGTTGGAACAGGATGGAGCAGGTTTCAAGGCTTTTGTACATAGGGTCTTAATGAGTCGTAAGTGATTCAACGACACATAACAACAAATGACAACTAAAGAGGATGAAGAATTTCATGGGATGGATTGACACAGTGATTCAGTAAGATTGAGCATAGTGGAGTGGGGATTATGAAGACGGTGCAGGATCAGGCATAGTTTTGATCTGTGGAACACGGTGTTGATAAGAGCTGGAAAGACTCCATGACAATACCAAAACAACAAGTGAACAAAGTAGAAAGAGTAAATAGGCTCAAATCACCTACACCTGTGGGACCATGCTACAGAGAAGTTCAGCATCATCAGGACTAGAGTCAACTGCAAAGCAGTATAAATTGCTCATATACAATTTTAAGTTGGAAATGGGAACAAGTCTGTGAAGGCCAAATTATTTATATAGATTCTTATTTCATTTTCACATAGTTTTTCCCTTCTTCATTCCTCATCTTGTTGATTTATGTGTGTTTGTGCGTCCCATACTATTACTGTCAGAGATAATGTTTTGTATCATTTTAATCTTTTTCAATTTGTCAGACTTATTTGGTATTATAATATATATTCTGAAAATTGATCAATATGCACTGGAAATAATGTTCCTTTTTCTGGAGAGCTGAGTGTTCCATATATGTTCTTTAGTCTCAACTAGCTTAGGGTTTTTTTTATGTTCTTTGTCTCAAAGGAGCAGCCTAATTTCACCATCTCTATGATGAACCTGTTTGTTCTCCTAGCAGCCCATGATATGTTCAATACTCATCTCTAGCACCACAGCTCAAAGCATCAATACTTCTTATCATCCCTAGTCATTGTCCAGCTTTCTGATGCATAGCAAGTAATTTCAAAGACAATGGTCTGGATCAGGTGCACCAAAAATGACTGGAAAGGAGAACTGCCTTAAGTGAAGGCTGGGTTTAGAAGATGTTGTGGTTCTAGGGATATTATAGCTAAAGTTAGATGGATCTTGGTTGAAAACAGAGAACACCAGAGAAATATCTGTGTTTCATTAACTATGCAAAGACTTTTGACTGCATGAATCACAACAAACTGTGGCTAAATCTGAGAAGAAAGGGAATCCCAGAACACTTGATTGTACTTATGCGAAACCTATACTTGGACCAGGAGGCAGTAGTCGTCAATAAATAGCTATTAGTCTCTCATGATACCCCTGGTGTGGTTTCTATCAAGGTCATACAAACTACTGATCTTCCTTCTAGCTTTTAAAGTTCTTATTCCAGTTACCAGTAATTATAAATACATCTTGATTGCATGTTTCATCATGTAAATATTTGATTGCCTCATCTTTGACTTAAGTGATTGATGTGTAATTTGAATAACAGTCATATAAACCTGTTACTAATTGCATTGTACCTCAAGATAGATCCTGAAATGTTATTTTTTGCAATAATTTGCACACTGTTTATCTTCAGTTTATAAATTCTAATAAAATAGATCATACGCTTGTCCAATTTAAGTGGTACATATCAGTCTATCTGTTGATGATACTGTTCTTCAGGCATTTATTTATTTATAACCTTAGATTTTCCTGCAGTCACACATAATACAATTCATTAATTAATGAATGTTTTCAGTTGTTTCTGTTCTTTTTAAGTTATTCCATATGATCAGATGAAAGTCTTAGAAATTATACTTTTTCTATGTCATTAAGGTTAACTCTAATCTGAGGAAGTGACTTTTCTCCAATTGTATTTTTAGTGTCTTCCATCTTCAGTGACTCATCTTTTGACAATAAATTAAACTCACAGATGATTTTTTTTAAAGTCGATTCCCAGGTTTTTCCAAGTCTGTCATAGACTGGAAGCTATGGGGAAACCTCTCCATCATCTGTATCATTGCTTGTATTTGAATTCCAGTGATACAGCTTCCAACATTATAAAATAACGTAATCCACCACCTTATAACTAACTGACTGGGAATTGGTGGAACCAAGTAATAATTTAGCTTAAAATACAGCCTTTTGGACAGCAGTAGAACATGTCAATGAATACTGCATCAGAGCCCTCCCACCCCCAGTTTTTATGTTTGCCTTTATCACGGAACCCTTTTAAGGAGTTATTTATGTGGCATCAAATGATAACATCGTGGAGCAATAACCCCAAAATCAAATCCACAGCTTTCTACTCAGTTACAACACATAGTAACCTTCCTTTAAGTTTTAAGTTTATGTTAATGAAGGTAGAATAATTTTGAAAAGAATATAATGGTTACATGATTTGAAGAAAATAATCAATTTCACAGAATTATGCTGAGACTGTCTTTAGGTTTGTTTTTTCTCACTGAATAAATAAAATAAAAATATCTTAAAAGTATAACATAGTCAGAAGATATATGATTGTTTATAAGCTATATATAAAATATAAATCACAATAACTAAAATCCCAGAGACCCATCAAGTAAGCTCTGATGGCCTAGGCAGTAGGGTATTGTTTTGCCAACCCAAAGACTAGCAGTTTGAATCCAATAGCTGCTCTCAGGGAGAAAGATGGGCAATTTCCCATGTTGCTTCCAGCTTCTGGAAACCTTCTGAAGGGTCAGCTATGAGACAGTTTCTACTCAGTGGCAATGAGTTAGAGAAAATTGAAGAGTCCATTCACAAAGTTTAAAAAGCTGACAATTCATTCCTTCTGATAGAATGCTGAGAGTCTATTGAGTACTCTGAAAGATCCATTATAAATCTTTGAATATAAATTGATTGATACCGACCAAGACTTTGAATAATCTGTAGAACAAAATATGTTTTAGCTGAACTGTGTCCCAATTCTCTTATCTGTGACATACCTCTTGTAGTAAATTTTTTCACTACAGATTAGTGTTTACCAAGTACCTCTCCTGTGAGAGATTATACATTTGAAAAGAGGCTTTGATCCTTTAGGATTTGGAAGGATACAGATGCCAGCTGTATCTAGAAGCAGAATACTTGATATGATTAAATTGATCAGTACGATTAGTAACTAAGCACAAGTAAACTTGCTTTTATCTTGCTTATTGGATAATTCAACTCTGGCTCCAGATATTCTTGATTAGTGGCCACATCAGTCCAATCTCTTCCTTGTTGTCATGGTTAAAATTATGTCAATATTGGCAAGACTTTCACTATAATATACCTAATTCTATATATTATAAATTCTAACATCTATGAATTAGACAAGAGTTTAATAAGCTTTATTTGATTAAGGGGAGATCCTAATAGACATAGTCTGTGTGGTATTTGTTTGGAATCTCTGGCAAAAAAAAACCAAAACAAAACAAAAGAAAGAAAACTAGGGAGTGTTCTGTCAGATCTACATCTGGCTATGTGGCTCAGAGTTTCCAAATATAAACCAGTGGCCTGCTGGACTTGTTAGCTTTACACTCATCAGTCTGCAAAGGAATCCATTTGTGACTCTGCTTGTCAACAATGACCACAAGTATGCCAGCCTCTGCAATGGGCATCTCTGAAGTTAGTAATCTGAGATCTCTCTCACCCTCTCTCCCTTTCTCCCTCTCCCTCCCTGCTTCCCCCCACCCACCGCAAGACAAATCCTCAACACTGAACCAAAAGACAACATTATGATGGTGGAGAAAAGACTAAAGTTGACAATTTCATTTTACCTGGATCCACAATCAATGCCCATGGCAACAGCAATCATGTAATCAAATGCCATGTGTCACAGGGAATATATGCTGTCAAGACCTCTCCAAAGTACTCAAGAGCAATCATGCTAGTTTAAAAATTAAAGTGTGCCTGATGCAAGTAGTAGTCTTTTCAATTACTTCCTATGCATCTGAAAATTGGCAATGAGTAAGCATGGCAGGAGAAGAATTGATGCCTTTGAGCTATGGTGTTGGAAAAGAATACTGAACATCCCATGGACTGCCAAAAGAACCACCAAGTCTTTCTTGGAAGAAGTGCAACCAGCATCCCTTTTAGAAGCAAGAATGGAAAAACTTCATCTCCCATATTTTGAATGATTGACAATATTTAAAAGCAGAAGAATGAACTTTTCAGATAGAAGGTACCTAGGAGAAAATTGCTAAATCTTCCACCTGAAATTTGTTCAAGAGCTGATCAAAACTGCTGTTTTACTGTTGTTATTGAGCACTGTCCAGTCGGGACTGACCCATAGCTGACCCTCCAGCTGGTTTCCAGAGGCAGTTAATTACACAGGAAGAGAATGTCCATCTGTCTCTTGCAGAGCAGGTGACAGATTCGAACCATATGTCTTCAGGATTACAGTGCAGTTTCTTACCATTTGGTCACTAAGTGCTAGGTACCATCACACACAAAAAGACACTATGTACAACATAAAGAAACACTTCTGGATCCTCAAACATTCTTATAATCTTGCCAGTGTAAGTGACTCTTAATCTCTGAGTTTCTTTCTCATTAGCTATTAAATGAATTACATTTTTTTGGTATATTACAAGACATATGCTATAAAATATTTTATGAGGAAAGCTATTGAAACTTTAAAATTATTTACAATTAACTGAAAACATGTTGCCTATATGAATAAATAAATCAAGTGCTATTTTTAGGCTGGGAAGATGAGTGGAATGGCCGGATTCTGTGAAGGTATGTTTTCTGGTTTGGGGTTGAGACTAGGGTGTGGCTTTTGCTGGCAACAGGGTGTGAGCTAATTGGATTTGGCCTCATATTTAAAAAAGGCTTTTGGCCACTAGTCTGGTGCTATTTCTAGGCTGAGAAGATGAGTTAAATGGCTGGATTCTGCAAATGGATTATTCTTAGAAGGAAGAGTGGCATCCACTTCCAAAAAAAGCTTGCCTCTGGAAACTCTATGAACTTGGAGAATAGATGGAAGGTTTACATTCAAGACTTTTGTTCATAGGGTTACTATGGTTCATCTGTGACTCTGCAGCACTTAACAACAAGAAGTGCACAAGTGTAGTCTGTTTAGAGTTACATAGCTAATGCAAAAATGGTGCCTCACAGCTATTTCAAATTAACCATGTCAGAGGAGAGGAAAATATCCAAGACGGATTGATATGGTAACTATAACAATGGGCTTGGGCATAGTAGAGACTTTGAAAATGGTGTAGGATAGAGCAAAGAACAGATCTATTGTTTAAAGGGTCTCTATGATTTATAACTGACATGATGGTACCTAACAATATCAAACATTGGCTCCACTGTAGAAAAATTAGCAGTCTCCTCGTATGTGATATGTTCTTGTTCTTACGTGCAATCTAGTCACCTAGGACTCATAGCAAATAGCCTTGAACCTATCCTGTATCAGTCTCACTGAATTGAACACACCTACCTTCATTACCCCAGTCACTGAGTCAATCCATTCCATCTAGTGTCTTTCTTTCTTGGATTGTCTCGCCACCCTTACATGCATGATGTCCTTTTCCAAGGACTGGTCCCTCCTGGAAACATGCCCAAAGTATGTGAAATGGAGCATCAAAATTTTACCTCCAAGAAACAGCTTGGTTTCACCCTCTTCAAGGTACACCTTGCTGGCTAAGACTGAGGAGGACCTGAAGTGCTTGCTGCAGAAGGTCAAGGACTGCAGCCTTCAATATGGATTGAAGCTCAATATAAAAAAAAATGGATTCTCACCACTGGGCCAACTGGCAGCACCATGAAAGATGATGAAGAGATTGCGACTGTTCACAGCATTAGTTTGCTAGGCTCCACACTCAACACTCTTGGAAATCAAAAGATGAATTGCATTGGGAAAGTCTGCTGTCAGGGACATCTCCAGAGTGCTGAAGAGCAAAGATGTTAGTCTGGAGACTAAGGTGCACCAGACCCAGGACATGGTCTTCACAATTACTTGTTATGCATCAGAAAGCTGGACAATGTCTAGGACTGATAGAAGGAGAATGGCTGTCTTTGAGGTCTGGTGGTGTATAAGAGTATTGAATATACAATGGACTAATAAAAGAGCAAACAGGTTCATTCTGGAGAGGGTGAAACCAGGCTGCTCCTTGGAGACAAGGATTCTGTAACTTCTTCTGACATACTTTGGGCATATTGCAAATAGGGATCAGTCCATGGGAGGGACATCAGTCTTGGCAGTGTGGAAGAACAGTGCAAGAGAGGAAGACGCTTGATGAGATGGATTGACTGAGTGACTGGGGTAATAGGGTCTTGATGGCATAGAACAACAACGACAAAATATAGAAAGCACTTTAAAATTATCTCAAATAAAATAATGTCCTAAGTGCATTGTTGTTAAGGCAGAACCATTGAATAGCTGATCCTCCAGAGGATTTTCAGAGGCTGTAAATATCACCAAAGATTGTTCTCCTTCCTTTCTTTAACAGAGCAGGTAGTGTATTCAAACCTCCAGAGATACACCCCTTTTAGATTAGAAGCAAAACTCCTTGCCAATTATGCCACCAGAGGATACGCCAAGAAAAAAAAAGAAGTCATCATAGGAAAAACAATAGTAGAGTGCTGTTTATACTACATAGTTGTTCTTGTTTTGTGTCATTATGTCACCTGTGACTCAGAGCAACCATACGTACAACAACTCTGAAACCTGCCCTGTCTTTAACCAATCTCATTGACACATCTACCCCCTTGCTCCAGTTACTGTTTGTATCCGTCTCATCTGGGGTCATTGTTTTCTGTTCTATACCTTCACCCTTCTGAGCATGATGGCTTTTTCCAAGAACCATTATCTCCTGGCTATGTGTCCAAAGTATGAGAGACAGAACTTCAAAATTCTAGCTTCCAAGAAGAAACTTGGTTTCACCCTCTGCAAAACAGGCTAACTAGTACTAGAAGGAAAAGGAAATAAACAAACCTTTCAACTACTCACTCAAAATATTCAATCTCAAGTTTTATACCTAGTTAAACCACTTCTCAAATGTAAGATAAAGCACTTAAGGGCTTTAAAAATTACCACTCACAGATACCTACTAAATAAATTATTAGAGAATATATACAATATCAAGGGTAGAAATTTATATTAATAAAATAAGTGGGATGCAAGAAGCAAGCGTAAGCAAATTATCAAGTAAATCTAATCAGACACTAATCATCTAATACCCTAATAATAATTACTAATCTCTGGATAAAGACATAAATAAAATATGGAAAAGCAAAAGCTGATGTGTTTGGAGATCCTTTAAAATTACATATCTATATCTATATCTGTATCTATATCTATATCTATATCTATATCTATGTCTATGTCTATGTCTATGTCTATGTCTATGTCTATGTCTATATC
>NW_006399835.1:3316512-3329459 GCF_000299155.1 Elephantulus edwardii | reverse complement strand
CTACCTACCTACCTACATATATCTACGTATTTCACTGGTGGCCTACTGGCAAGAAGCTGCACTGCAATCCTGAAGGCACATGGTTTGAGACCACCAGCTGCTCCATAGGAGAATGATGAGAAATCCCCCTCCACGGGATTAACTGTCTCTGAAAACTTACCAGAGAGAGTGTCAGCTATGGATCAGTTCCAACTCTACAGTACAAAACAGTAACAACATGGACATGGATGAGTATGACAGAAGAACCAATGCCTTTGAGCTGAATATACTACAGACAGTCAAAAGAACAAACAGGTCCATCTTAGAGAGGGTGAAACCAAGTTGCTCTTTGGAGGCAAGGATTTTGAAGCTCTGTCTCACATACTTTGAACATGTTGCCAGGAGGGACTAGTCCTTGAAGAATGACATTATACTTGAAAGGGTAGAGGGTCTGTGCAAGAGTGGAAGACTCTGGATAAGGTGGATTGACAAAGTGCTGTGGCAATAGGGGCTTATGTGTTAGGACTGGTGAGGTTGGTTCTGGATAGGGTAGAGCTATTGTGCATAGGGTCACTGATTCATAGTCCACTAAATAGCACATAACAACATCAAGGCTAGTTTAATTCTCACAGCAAATCTATGGAGAAAGTAAGAATGTTATCCTCACTTGTGAATAAAAATCTCGGCCAATATACATATAGTAACTTCCTTCAAAAATCACAGCTGGCAACTATTAGGCAAAAGATTTTAACCTAGAAGTATATAGTCTTCTAAAAGTTGTGTAGTATATCCAGCTGCTAACTGAAAAGTCGTTAATTTAAATGTACCAGCCACTTTTGTGAGAGAAAGAGAAAGAATTATGGCTCAAAAACCCGATGGAGATTCTGCATGTGTCAAAACTGACTCATTATTGGCAGCAAATTTTTGTGGGACTGGCACTCTATATTAGTAACAGAATATAGATCTGAGAGGAGTACCAAAAATATAGATCAGGATAACAAATAAAATTAAGAATTGTAATTGAATTAAAAGTTTTCCAGTTTTTTGGTGAACAGTGGTCAACAAATAGTTTTATATTCCTTTAAAAAAAAGTTTTCCAGTTTTCTTGTATCATTTGCAGAGAGGCTAGAGGTTCTGTTTAAAGTTTATCATGCTTAAGAGAAATGACAAATTTAAAGGTGGTTATTTAAGAAAAATAGAGTATAGCATCCAGGATAAATATAGAAATGTAAAATATAAAACTTGTTAGAGAATGAATTCCAAGTAGTACAGTCATTAAGTATTTGGCTTCTAAGTGACAGGTCATGGGTTCTAATTAATCATTTGTTCAGTAGAAGGAATATGTGCCAGTTGAAATCCATAAAAGATTTTCAGCTTTGGAAACGATAAGGGGTAGTTCTATCTTGTCCATTAGAGTCTCTATGAATTGGTGTAAACTCCATGGCAATGAATTTGGCTTGGTTTTGTAAAGAACTATTTTTAAATTAAGGAAGGACCAAAAAAAAAGGAAGTAAAGAAAAATAAAGTTAGCTTGTTGTTATTATGTACCACTGATTTGACTCTGACTCATAGCAACCCTATGCACAATAGCTCTGAATTCTACTTCTATCCTGAGCCAATCTCACTGCCTCTGACATACCTACCCTCATTATCCCATTTATTGTGTGACTCTATCTTATCAGGGTTTTCCTCTCTTATCCTATCCCTCCACCCTTCCAAGCATGATCTCATTCTCCAAAGACTGGTCCCTCCTGAAAACCTGCCCAAAGTATGTGACATGGAGCTTCGAAATCCTTGCCTCCAAGGAGTAGCTTAGTTATACTCTCTTCAGAAGAGACCTGTTTGTCCTCTTGGCAGTCCATGGTATGTTCAATACTTTTCTCCAGAACTACAATACAAAGGCATTAATTTTTCTCCCGTCATCTTTGTTCATCATCCCACTCTCTGATCCTGTATCAGGCCCACCCTAGTCTATAGACTGACATCATTGCTCTTTAACACTCTGGAGATGTCCCTGGCAGCAGATTTTCCCCAATACAATTTGTCTTTTGATTTCCTGACTGCTGGTGCCAAGAGTATAGATTGTGGAAACAAGCTTGCTGAAAGTTAGCTTCTTGTTGTGAAATGTAGAGCCAGAACCAACCCATAGCTGACCCTCTGATGGGTTTTCCAAGGCAGTTAATCTCCAGGGAGGAGATTGTCCATCCTTCTCCTGTGGAGCAGCCAGTGGCCTCCAACCGAGTGTCTTCAGGATTGCAGGGCAGCTTCTTGTTACTAGGCCACCAGAACTGTGAAATTTAGCTTAGAACACAAAAGAAAATGGTAAGAAAAAAAAAAAAATATATATATATATATATATTCACCAGAAATCACAATAGAGACTCTCTAGAAGCCTAGTTATAAGCACTGCCAACCCAAAGACATGTAGTTCAAATCCACCAGCTGCTCTGTGAGTGTAAAATAAACAATCCCCTCTCATGCAATTTACAACCTCTGAATAACCCTGGAAGGTCAACTTTGAGTTGATTTTGACTCCAGGGCACATATCACAGTAACAATCACAGTACTAGGGATAGAGAAAAAAAAACCATTTAAAAAAATGTTAAATTTGGCAATAACAACACATTTTATGCATATTGTTAAATGAGATGCAGACATTGAAAATTGGAAGTTGAAAATTTACAGGAGAAAAAAGTAAAAAAACCCCTAAATAAACTGGTTGTTAACATGTTGTTATTGTTGTTATATACCATTGCATTTGAAACAACCCATAGCTGACCCTCCAGCAGGTTTTCAGAAGCAGTTTGCAAGGGTGGAGATTGCCCATCTTTCTCCCATGGACTAGCTGGCAGATTTGAACTGTGTGCCTTCAGGATTGCAGCGTAGATTCCTGTCACTGTGCCACCAAACTTCCTTTGTGTACATGTTAGCGTCAAGTACACATCTTAGGAACCCATTAAAGACAGTCATTGTCAATCTTTCTATTCATAGTTGTTAGAGGAATTGCTGAGTGTATTAAAACAGAAGAGATTAAATATACAAAGTACAGTACTATAGAAATAAACTTTTTGTATTTGGAGTTGGGATAACATTTTATAAAAAAAATTAAATAAATTACTTGTTATAATATTTTAGGGCAGTTTGGTGGCCGAGTGATAAGAAGCTATGCTGCAATCCCAAAGGCATTAGTTTGAATGTACCAGCTTCTCCACAGTAGAAGGATAGGCAATCTCCTCTCACACAATTTACTGCCTCTGAAAACATGCTGAAGGGTCAGGTTCAATTTGTGAGCACAACAATGAAGATTGTAGGATGTGTGAAAGATCAATACTTAAAAATAAAATTACATTTCTAAGTCCAAGAGATAATTTATTTTAAAAAATCATTTTTGTAGTTGTATTTTAAGTTTTTAAAAGCACTTGCAAAGTCAATGAATAATAACTATCAAAAATTTTAAGAAATGATTAAATGTTAATACAGAAAAAATGTATGGTGAAGAAATAATAAGAAAATCATAGCTTTTATTAATATTTAAAACACTAAATACCTAAAAGTTTCTTGATAAAGTAAAAAAGGTCAGTGATGATTGGAAAACATGACTAAATGTAATTGACCTCACTAAGCTTACATGACAAAATGATAAATTGACAAATGCTATGTTATCTACAGTTTTATAATTAAAATATAAACTAAGACGTTGGCAAAAATCAGAAGTTCCTGTAATCTGGATATAAACATTTATCTGCCTTTGAAAAATTATAAAATACATTTCTAAAATGTTTAGTACTGAGAAAGTCCTGTATTCATTCCATAAATACTATGGGCGCTATATAGGAGTCTCATCACATCATTGCAGATAACAGAAAGATCTTGGCTAAAAGCAAAGAACACCAGGAAGATATTTACTAGTGTTTTATTGACTGTTGTTGTGATTATGTGCCATCAAGTCACATGTGACTAACAACGACCTCATGTACAACAGCCCTGAAATCTGCTCTATCCTGAGCCAACCTCCTCTTCTCTGACACATCTGCCCTCATTGCCATAGTCAGTCATTTCATCTGGAGTTTTCCTCTTCTGCACTGACCTTCCAAACTTGATGTCTTTCTCCAAAGACTGGTCCCTCCCAGCAATATGGCTAACATATGTGAGATAGAGTTTCAATATTCTTGTCTTCAAGGAGTAAGTTGGTTTCAAATTGATTCTTCTTTTGTCAGTCATTGTCTAGCTTTCAAATGCATAGCAAGCTATTGAGAAGATTTTGGCTTGAATGAGGCACACCTTAGTCTCTAGACTCATTTCATTTCTTTTTAGTGCTCTAGAGAGGTCCCTGACATGAGACTTTCCAAAAACAACTTGTCTTTTGATTTCCTGACTGCTGATGCCAAGAGAGCTGATTGTGGAACCAAATAAGATGAAATTGTTGACAGCGTCAATCTGTTCTCCATCAGTTTTGATGCTACCAATTGGCCCAGTGGGGAGAATTTTTGTTTTCTTGATGTTGAGATGCAATCCAGATTGAAGACTTCAGTCTTTGACCTTCCACAGTCCTTATCAGTCCTTATCAGTTTGGGTGAACATGGTTGTGTCATCTGCATAACACAGGGCTGTTGGTGAGCCTTCCTTCAATCCTGATGCCACATTTTTCTTCCTAAAGTCCAGTCTTCTGAATGCTCTATTTTTCATACAGGTTGAAAAGTCATGAGGTAAGAATATGTGCCTGACACACTTGTTACTTCATTTTGGACGAAGCAATGTTCCTTTGCTCTGTTTGCAAAGCAACCTCCTGGTCCAGGACTAGGTTTTACATAAGCACAATCAATTGTGCTGGGATTCTCATTCTTCTCAACGTTAGCCACAATTTGTAATTCACACGAACAAATGCCTTTGCATATTCAATAAGACACAAACAGACACGCTACTGCTACTCTGTGCTTTTAGACAAGATTCACCTAACTTTGGCAATGATATCCCTAGTGTCACAATCTCTTCTAAACCCAATGAGTATTTCTGGCAATTCTATGTCAATGTACTGTTCTAGTTGGTTTTGGGTAAACTTAAGCAAGATTTTACTTACATGTGATGTTGGTGATATTGATCAATGCTTTCCTGTTGGATCACCTTTTTAGGGAATAAGAATAAGTATACATCTCTGCTAATCAGTTGACTAGACTGCTGTCCTCCAGATTTCCTAGCATATCCAAGGTTATATCTGTTTGTTGAAATATTTCAAACGGTATTCCATCAGCTCCTGGGGCCTTAGTTTTTGCCAGGTCTTTCAGAGCTGCCTGTACTTACTCCTTTATTATCAGTGCTTCTTGATCATATGTATTGTCGTGAAATTGTTCTGTCAGTCAATTGTTTTGGCTGTTCATTTTGTATTCAATATTTTTTGGTAATGACTTTGTGTATTCCTTCCATCTTCTTTTGATGCTTCCTGGATCCTTTCATATTCTGCCCATAGCATCTTTAACTATTGCAACTTGAGCAAAGCTTGAATTTGTTTTTCAGTTCTTTCAGCTTAAGAAATGCCAAACAAATATGTCCCTTTTGATGGTGAAATACATAAAGAGAACTATCAGAAGTTCAAGCTGGAGTCAGAAGAGACCATGGAATAAGAAGTATTATTGTCAGTATTCTATGGATCTTGGCTGAAAACAGAGATTACCAGAAAGATTGTTTCACTGATTATATACAAAGACATTCAAATGTATGGATAATAATAAATTATAATTAGGCATTTTACACTGGGAATTATCATTAAACATTGAGAATGGAAATTCTAGAGCACATAGGTGTCTCTCTTGGAAAATAGAGTCGTTGTTATGTACTAACAAGTCAGAAATGACTTAGAGCTGACCCTCCAAAAGCTTTTCAGAGGTAGAAAATCTCACATGAGGAAATGATCCCTTTTTGTTGGGGACAGCTTATCCTGTTTCACTGAGGGAAATTATGCCGGGAAGAAATTAATAAATAAAGACACAAGAGACAAACAACATACAAAGACAAAACAGGACTGCTGCAGCTAGACAGGACAGGACTGGACCACCCCATCATCCCACCCCCCAACTCCTGCAGCTGTGCAATCTTTATTTATACCTTTTAGAAACAAAGAGATGGTTCACAGGGAAATAGAAACATTAAGGGTTACATCATAGAGCCCAGGAAGGCTGGGTACAAGTAGAAACATTAAGGTTACCATAGGGCTCCAATGGGCTGAGTAGTTAGGTACATTCAACCAAGACTTCTTTGTATTCATAAACTGTGCTTTCTCTCATCTTGCAACAACCTTATCAAGAGCAGGAATAATAATGAAAGTCAGTGTCTAAAGATGTAGGAGAACTGCTTGCAATTTTCCTTCTTAGAGTGCCTTGTGAGATCTGCTTGCAATCTTCTTTCTGAAGGCACCTTCTATGTGCAAGGCACACAGCTATATTCTAAGGGTGCAGTCCTTTACATTCTTTGGTTCTCTACAGCTTTTCTCCTGCAAAGTAGCTGATTAATTAAAATTGAGAATCTTTGAACTGGGAGCACAATTACTTACCATAGGCCACCAGAGCTCCCTACTTGGAAACTACGTACCGCGAAAAGTGGAGTTAGAAGAAAAAAAACATGATACTGTATAGTTTAAAATTAGGAAAGGTGTAAAGGGTTACATCTTTCACTGCATCCATTCTATTTATAAGCTAAGAAAATATTCTGAGAATCTGAGCATTATGAAGAAGAATGTTGCATCAAGATTGGAGGAAGACTTGTCAATAATTATGTTATTCAGATAACACACTCTTTCTTGTTTGCAGAAATAGAATAAGACATTCACCAAAGAAAATAAAGAAGTTCAGTCTTCAAGATAGATTACATCTCAACATCAACCAAACAAAAATCTTCACAATTGGATGAATAGGCAAAATCATGAAAGATAAAAATTGAAGTTGTAAACAATTTTGTTACTTGTATTCACAATCAACACTGTTGAAAAACAGCAGCCAAGAAATCAAAAGACAGGTTATATTAGGCAAATTTGTTTTCTGGGACCTTTCCTAGGTGCTAAAGAGCAATAACATTAAAGAGTAAAGTACACTTGCCATAAGACAGAGTATTTCCTATTGCTCTCTATGCATGTGAAAGCAAGACAAAAACTCAGAAAGACTTAAGAACTGATGATACCTTTGAACTGTGCCATTGTTGAAAACTATGGACTGGCAAAAAAACAAACAAATCTATCTTAGAAAAAGTGCATTTTGGGTGCTCCTAAAAGGCAAGGAAGGTGAAACTTTGTCTCACATATTTTAAGAATCTTGTCAGGGGGCAATAGTCCTTAGAAAAAAAACATCACGTTTGGATAAGTAGATGACAAGGGAATGAGAAGTAGCATCTCAACGAGTTATTATGACACAGTGACTTTGTCAACTGGCTTAAGCATGACAGATTGTGAAGATGGCACAAAAGCGGTAAGGCTCTGATCTGTTGTCCATCAGATCATTACGAGGTGAAGTCAACTCAATGGCACCTAACAACAATAACTTCATTAAACTTTAAAGCTTATCCATGGATTTCTATGTATTAAAACAAAATTTCTTTTTATGCTAAATACTCCATATACATTGCATGTCATTCATTTATTTACCATTTGAATTTGCTCAAGTGATAATTGTTTCCATTCCCCTTCACTTATTTTAAAGGATTTTTTTTTAAATAGGAAGAAAAGGTGTTAGAGAAAGCTGAGTCCTGATTTTGCAGTGTTTAATGGCTTGTTCGTTAAACAAAAGTTCAACAATTTCAACCAAACAGTTGCTGTCTGGGAGGAAGATGTAACCATTTACCACCTTAAAGACTGCAGTCAAATGTTTTTCCACGTTGGTAGGTTTTCTTTTCACCCTGTTGGAAAACGTTTTTAGTGCACACAGGGATTTAATCTTTCTAAGGTCCTATTCCTCAATTTTATCCTTTTCAGATTATAAATTTCTGGCTGTATTTGGCAATCTCTTTACACCATATATTAGGCCTTCTAAACTTGATCCCAGTTTGTCTTTTATGAACTCAGAGAAGAATCTCATAACAAAAGTTTATAGGATAGTCGTGGGTTTCCACAAGAAAAAGACTGATAACCTGATTAAAAATGGGCAAAAGCATGGAAAGAATTTTCAGAGGAAGAAATTTGAATGACCAACAGACACATGAAGAAATATTCCAAATCACTGGTAATAAGAGAGATGGAAATCAAAACCACAATGAGATTCCATCTCACTCCAGTAGCAGTGGCAAAGTTAACAGGATAGTAAGTTATATGTGATAGAGAGGATGTGATAAGACAGGAACTCTTTTACATTGTTGGTGGGATTGTAAAATTGTACAGTCATTCTGGAAGGCAGTTTGGTGCTTCGTCCAAAAGCTGAACAAAGAAATTCCATATGATTCAGCTATTCCATTGCTTGGAATATGTTGTTGTTTTTGTTATGTGCTGCTGAGTCACCTGCAACTCCGACCAACCCTAGGTACAATATCCCTAAACCCTACTCTACTCATTGCCAATCTTATTTTCTCCAACAAGCCCATCTCCATTATCCCAGTGACTGAATCAATCCTTCTCATTGAGAGTCTTCCTCTCTTGTGCTGCCCCCCCACCCTCCTAAACATGACATCCCTCTCCAAGTCTCCTGACTTGCAACATGTCCAAAAGTATGTCAGACAGGGTTTCAGAATCCTTGCCTCCAAGGACTAGCCTGGCTTCACACTCTCTAGGATGAATTTGTTTGTTCTCCTAGCAGTCAGTGGTATATTCAATATTCTTCTCCAGCACCAAGACTCAAAAACATCAACTCTCTGAAAAAAATGATACCTGAGGTTTAAATGGAGATTTGCACACCAATATTCATAGCAGCATTTCACCATCACAAGAACATGGAAACAGCCCAGATGTCCAACCACAAATGAATGGCTTTAGAAATTATGGTACATTCACACAATAGAATTTTATGCAGCATACAGGAGCAATGATTTTGTAAATTACTACCTTTCTTGGGAGAGACAGGAGAGCAGTACGCTGAGTGGACAAACACAGTCTCATAATGAAAAATACTGCATAAAACCATTACTGTAAAAGTAGAAGAATAACTAATAAAACGTGTATGGGGACTCAGGGAGAAAGGGGTAGGAGCAGAGGGTGGGCAGGGGTAAAATTCACAAGGTTGCAGTTTGGTAGGTGGAGGGAGGGGTTAAAAGAAATGGGAAAGACCCAGTGGGAACCTGAAAAGACAGGATAATGAGGAGCATGGTCTAATAGTTATTAATTTTATAAAATGTAATGCATATAAAATACTGTAAGAATGAAAAATAATGTGAAACAAAATGTAAATGAACTTTGTAACCAAACCAATATAATTTTTTTAAAGTGGAAGGGCCTGAAATTATGACTGAGTTTGGCATTTTATCCAAACACATAGTAGAGGAGGCTCTAAAAATAGTAGTAGCCACTCACCTGGAAAATTAGAAAGCGGGAAGAATCCCTGGACCCATCTTGGAAGACAGCTTCTCTCTTGGTGGGTTGAAGAACTGATGAAAGACAACAGAACGTATTCTAGAAATAGCTTGGGCATTTTAGAATGACATGAAATCAAGATTCTTCATTTCTAGCTCAGTATAAAAATTGAGGTCTACATTTTGATTTGCCATCTTGTTTTTGTTGTTAAGTGTCATCGAGTCCAGCACAACTCATAAAGACCGTGTGAAGAAAAGACCTGAACCCTGTTTTATAACTATCATCATTTCTCCAATGTTCATAGAGTTTCCCAATGCATGTTGTTTAGGATGTGGATACTAATTCTGTTTCCAAGCCTGTCTTAATCTGGAAGCTCCACCAAACACTGTCCACCATGGGTAATCATTATGACATTTGACATACCAGTAGCACAACATTCAGTATCACAGAAACCCCAAGTTACCTTAGTACATCAAACTAACAGACAAGAGCTGTACCATTTAGAATGCTCTTCCCAAACACAATTAACACCAGGGCTGAGGTCTGCAGGCCCTCAGCCACAACCAATTTTTAAATGCAAAGGCCCACTCACCAGGTCCTGGTTAACCTAAACAGGAAACTTCCAGCCCACAATTGATTGGATTTAATCAACTCACACTTGTTAGTGAATGAAATAAAAAAAAAAAAAAATCAACCAAAACCCAAACAGTATACACCCAACTTTTGGTGAAAATAACTGAACCTACCCTCTGGAATCCAACTGCTTCACACATAAGCCCTTCAAACTGGCCATAAGACTGAAAAAAATTAAAGGATGAAAATAATTGCTACTGATCTAATTTCAACTCATGGTAAACTGAGATACTTCAGTGTAGAGCTGTACTCTGAATATTTTGAATGGCTGTGGTCTTTTAGGATCAGATTATCAGGTCTTTGTTTTTAAGCATCTCTGGTTGGGTTAAAATTTTAAGTATGTGGCTTATAGCTCATCATTTACCATTTTGCCACTCAGGGACTTTGCCAGAGAGCAGTCTTTTTTACTTCTATTGTCCCATATCATTATTAATAGTGTTTCTTTTCAACTTTCAGACATCCAGAGACCATTGTTTTTCATTCTTATGATGGCTATCAAAATGTCACAATAAAAAAAAACAACCCCAAACAAACTCATCCTTGCTTGTATTTGAAAGTAAATAAAGACTTGCATCTTTCATACTCAATGTTTTATATGGTTCAATGAGAAAACTTGATGCCCCGTGTTATAATATGTGTGATATGTTTTTATTTTAGGCCAGCTATGTATTTTTACATGGGTTTTTATGTTTTGTTTTGGCACTGTCTTTCCAGATTCACAAATTGAGTTAAGAAAAGAGTGCAGATCAAAGCTTGGGAATATTGTATGAGTTTCACCTCCAAGAATGTTAGGTTTCTCAATTAATTTGTCAGTGCCTTCAAGTCAGCAAACTGAGAACAATCAGCAAGAGTGGTTGAAATCTTCTCTGTGTGTAATTGGCCCACAGTAAGCACTCCTTTCCCCACTCACACCTGGCAGCTGCTGTGTGAAGAACACAGCAGTGGCCATCAACTCTAATATGTAATTCATTAACTTTACAACTAAAGATGCAAAACATTCTCAAATCTTCCAGCCTTTTCCTTTCCCACTAACACCTCATCTCATGTTGTGAGACTATATATGCTGTCTGTAAGGCTAAGGAAGTTTGGTACAAACAGCTGTTTAAGATATTTTCTGTAAAGCTTACTCATTATTTCCTGCAGGGATAAAACAACAAACTGACTTTAACATATTCTAAAGAAAAAGAAAGAAGGTTGTAAGGACCGTGGAAACATACACACACATACACACTCCTAAGATCATATATCATCACATCTTCAAACTCAAAACTCAAATTCATTGTCGGTAAATCTTAACCAACTTTTAGTTGACCCTTCAGCAAGACAGATTGTTCACCTTTCTCCTGCAGATACCCTAGTGGAATTGAACTTCTAGAGAGGTGTCACCTTTAGGTTAGAAGCACAAGTGCCTAAGAACTAGGCCACCAGAGATTCTTTATTACTTACTACACATTGCAAGGGAGCTCTAGTGACCTAGTGGTAAGGAGTTGCACTGCCAACTTTTAAAGACACATAGTTCAAATCCAACAGCTTGTCTGTGAAAGAAAAATGGGCAGTCTCTTCCTGTGCAATCAAACTACCACTGAAAAACCATGGGTGGGTGAGCTATGAGTTGGTTCCAACTTGACAGTAAAAAACACCACCACACTGTAAATCAGATGAATGATTTATCAATTTAAATATGTTAATATACTGTCTTCTATTAGATTTGAAAAGTATATGAAAATTTAATTCATATTACATGAGCTTATTTCTGTGAAATTCTTAGAGAAAAAATTATTTTCTTTAACATTGACATTGACATCATAGTGCAAAAAAAGAGATACACAAAGTAATCAAGCGATTCTCTCTTGCATGTGAGAAGTGACTATTATGGACTGAATTGATAAAAAGAACAGCTTTGATACATTATGATTCTTAGTATTATGCAATTAGTCCCATTTTGTGAGCTGATGTAATCCTATATGTTGTAATTTTAACCTCTATGATATTAATAAGGCAGAATACAATCTATAGGATAATATTGAGAGGTAATCTCTTTTAAGATATTTAAAAACTGAGAAAAATATAGGGTAAATATAGGGTACCTATTACCTATTACAACCAATAATGAAATGTCAGTGAAGAATGTACAGAGAAATACTCAGACACTGCAAAGAGTAAATATTAAAACACAAGATCACCAAGGAATGCTGTACCCACAAATGTTTAAAGGAGAAAATGGCATTTCCCCAAAGATAACAGAAAGGGAAGCCCTTCCCCTAGAGCAGTTGTTGTTGTTGCTGGACCTCTGAATTCTTACTTCTAGATCCCAAAACACTAAAAGTAATTTCTGAATTGTTAAAGTCATCCACTTGTGTCATATTCATTACAGCATCAGTAGATAAGGAAGACAGTGGCTGAAAGTTTTATAATTGAGGTATTTACCCTCCGCTATTTCCATATGTTATTGTTGTTGCTGTATACCATAGAGCCGACAGCTCATAGCTGACCCTCCAGTGTGTATTCGGAAGCAGTTAATCCTACCCCAATTCTTCTCCTGCAGAGCAGCTGGTGGTCTTGAACCCTGTACCTTCAGTATTGCAGCACAGCTTCTTGTTAGTAAGTAACTAGAGCTCCATAAACTGTCCCCAAAACAACTTTATAAGACTTACTCATATTGTCCCCCTGTCTCTCAATTTTTATATTATCCAAGTATTTTGGATAGTTTTTTGTAGCAATCTTCAGAAGTGACAATATTACTTTAACTTTTTATATTTAAGAAAAGTTCACTTTTGACTGGAAACCAAACCAGTCAATTGGAGGACATATACAAGAAAATAAAATAAACACGGAAATTCTTTATTTCTGCTTCAGT